>NW_010124710.1:0-2536 GCF_000699245.1 Pterocles gutturalis
CTCCACCACGTCATGGTCACTGCAACCAAAGGCTACCCTCTCCCTTGGTGCATTATAAACTGATCTGTGTTCCTAGTGTGTTCAAGTTCTGTGGCACCGAGTGAGTGCTTTCAATGCTGCCAGGTTCACTATGGAAAATTGAACTGTTGTTGTAAGCCATGGGTCATAAGAACAGAGGTAGAAAAAAAGCTCTTGTGAAAGATTAATTTCCAAATGCTTCTGAAGATCATAAAATTTGATTTTTTGTTTTTACAGATATTGTGGATGCTTTATCAGATCCAAAGAAATTTTTGTCTATCACAGAAAAAAGAGCAGATCAAATGAGAGCCATGGGTATTGAAACTGTAAGTAGAAGTTAGTGTGAACATAAATGGGCTGCATTTGTCATTGTGTTCTTTTTTTAAAGTAAACTGGTCCTTCTCCAATCGATGCATATTACCTTATCATTTCTTATTTTCAAATATAAGCCTCTTTGTCCTACTCTGAAATACATTGGCTTATGTTAGTTAACATACACTGAAATACCATTCACCAGCTGACTTTTCAAAGATCGTACTAATGCATCCCTTAGAAGTAGAAATTTTGAGAAATTAGAAAGGAGCCATATTTTAGTAGGAAGCCATTTAAAATACATTACAAATACTTTAGTGAGTATAGTGTTGTTTGAAAGTATGTTGCAGTTTTCTTAATTATGTTTAAAGTAAGCAAGTTCAGAAATTTACTATACTTCAACTTTCATACTACATGTAAAGCAACTATTAATTTATTATGATGTGAATGTTTCTTTCAGAGTGATATAGCTGATGTACCAAATGACACTTCAAAGAATGATAGAAAAGGAAAAGCCAATAATGCCAAAGCAAACGTAACACCTCAGAGTAGCTCTGAACTTCGACCAAGCACCACTGCAGGCTTTGGATCTGGGACTGACACTAAGAAAGGTAGGCAAAAATCATGTTCTGCTCTTTCAGTTCTGAAGTGATTCAGAAAGTCACAAAGCACTAATTTCTCAGTTTTAGATTTGCATTTCTATTCGTTCTTACCCTTTTAGAAGGTAACTTCTTTTGTCATTGAGAGTGGTTTTTGTCTAATTGTAAATAAATTTTGTATGTTACTAAAATGGCTTGATAAAGCCAATACAGCTTCGTTTTACTAAGTGACCTCTTTGTGTAGCTGTATACCTGCTGTCAGTAGTAGTAACCTGCATGGCTCTGGGAGTAGTTTACTAAATAGCTACTGGAGGAATGCCAATAGGAATTACTGTTTTCTGGTATACTCCACAGAAACTCTTCTGCTTTTTTTCTTCCTCCACAAATCCCTTGGCAGAGTTGCAGGTTTAAGTAATTAAAGGTATTTAGAATTCACTGGATTCTGTAGAGATTTCACAGCAATTAGAAATATTTTCAATGTGTGGCTTTAGTCTGAATAGTGATTATGGAAATGGCATGATTATTGTAAAAAAATCCATATTAAATGTCCTCATTTATGAGTAAATAATTATTTTTTCCTCACTATATTTTCTCACTCTACAAAATCATCTTATAGAGTCAAATGGGGTTATTTGTTTCTCACGTATCATCATGGGTAATGAAGATTAAGTGAGAAAACAAATTTGTACAGCTGAATGGAACACAATAAATATTTCTATTAATGGGCCACAAGAATTAGAATCAGATTCACACTCTTTTCGTCCACCTTGGCCCAATGGGATTGATAGGAGTGAAAAGGAGCACTGACTGCTCTTGTTCTTAAACTTAAGGAGACATGGCTGAATACACACGTGAAACAAGATGCCATTTCTCTGGAGTCACTTTTGTCAATAAAACAGGTGCTTCTGACACCTGAACTCTTTCAAAATTCTTCCCTGATGTAAAACCCAGATTATTTTACGTAGTGAGATGTTTTCATATTTCATGTCTCATCACCAAGATGCACAACTATTAGTTTTGTTGTGCATTAATTAGGCGTGAAATTTGCTGGGGTTGGCAACTATTTCCTGGTTGCCATGGAGTCAGACCTGGTGCACAAAATAAATGAGTCTGTGTTTTAAAATAAAATCCTGAGGAGCTTTGTTTAGAACACAGCATGCCTGATGCAGCCCTGGTCTTAAAGTGAGATTTCAGTACTTACATGTTCTCGACTGCAGCCATCTTTTATCCATATTCTCTCATGTTAAAATAGAGACAGTCATTTTTGTGTCATGTATAACTATCCTTATTTTGTATTACTTATCTCTACGATCTGAATAATTCTACCATTGTTATGATATACAACTCACCTTGCTATTAGAAATTAGGTATCCAGGAAGGCAGGGTGTCGGGGGAAAGCTTTCAGATGCACAAGAATGTTGTGATCTTTTGTTCTCTGACTTTCAGTAACAGTTAAGTGATTTGTGTTTTTTAAAACTTCAGCCTCTATATTTATCTGTGCCTAAATCTGTTCCAGTCTCATTTACGAGACTAATGTTAATACCATACAATTGAGCAGAATCTTATGCTTCTAAGAAAAAAAAATCTTGTTACCTAAGGAGATTTCC
>NW_010124710.1:2557-6565 GCF_000699245.1 Pterocles gutturalis
CCCTTTTTTTTTCTTTTACAAAATCTGGATATTTTTCAGTTAAATTCACCTTAAGAGGCAGAAAGTCCTTTGCAAGGCAGGAGGAATATTATAGTCCGCAGACACTATTAATAGCAGTGAACTAAATATGTTTGCAGTGTATTAATGAACAACTGAACATTTTTGTGTAGAAACTCAGAAAAAACCTACACGTTACAACTCTCATTAAGCATAAATACAGGCTGGGCAGAGAATGGCTTGAGTGCAGCCCTGAGGAGAAGGATTTGGGGGTGTCAGTAGATGAAAAACTGAACCTGAGCTGTCAGCGTGTGCTCACAGCCCAGAAGGCCAACCAGATCCTGGGCTGCATCAAGAGAAGCATGGCCAGCAGGTCAAGGGAGGCGATTCTGCCCCTCTACTCTGCTCTCGTGAGACCCCACCTGCAGTACTGCATCCAGGTCTGGTCTCCCAATGCAAGAATGACATTGAACATTGAGCTGTTGGAGTGGGTGCAGAGGAGGGCCACAAAGATGATCAGAGGGCTGGAACACCTACCCTATGAGGACAGACTGAGAGAATTGGGGTTGTTCAACATTCAGAAGAGAAGGCTCCGGGACACACACCTTATAGCAGCCTTCCAGTACCTGAAGGGGGCTACAGGAAAGTTGAGGAGGGACTTTTTACAAGGGCATGTAGTGACAGGACTGGGGGGTAATGGATTTAAACTGGAAGAGGGCAGATTTAGACTAGATATTAAGAAATTCTTTACTATAAGGGCAGTGAGGCACTGGCACAGGTTGCCCAGAGAAGCTGTGGATGCCCCATCCCTGGAGGTGTTCAAGACCAGGCTGGATGAGGCTTTGAGCAACCTGGTCTAGGGGGAGGTGTCCCTGCCCATGGCAGGGGGGTTGGAACTAGATGATCTTTAAGGTCCCTTCCAACCCAAACCATTCTATGATTGAATAGATGTTTTTATAATGATTACATGTAGGATGTGCTTAGTAGTTAAAAAAATCATAATATGTCACAAAAGTTTTATTAAAGCATAGAGATTGGTTTTTGTTTGCATTGCAGTTATGGTGATCAAAATATATTTGAATTCATCAAAATTAGTCTTGTATGATAGCTTTGCTTGTTATATTGAATTTACATTAGAAGTTTCACTTCTTATGATTTTGTGTTTCTCCTCTGTTTTTAACTCCCCTTTAGTCTTGGAGTGTAATGCTGCTCCTTTTCTCATGGCCTGATATTAACCAAAATCAAATTTTACCTCCATTAACTTACAGGCTGCAGGTAAATTTTCACTCCCACAATTTTGTGTTTTAAACTGAGAAGAAGTATACCTAAACTCAGGTAACCCCTTATCTAGTCATGTAGAATCTTACCCAAGAAGTATCCCCCCTGCAATGAGTGATGCCAGAGCAATCTCCAGCTATGGACCAAAACTCTGAACTTTGCATGGTTCAAGTTTAATGTAGATAATGGTTTGCTCTGTTTTCAGAAGATGATCTTTTTCAATTCTTAGATTGCTGTGTTTTGACACTTTAGTCCAGAACTGTGAGATGAAAATATACTCCTTGATTCATTCCTTTTTTCACACGGCAATTGATTGAGCAGTGCATTTGAAAAGGAAATTAAGTATATCTTTGCTATGTCGTGATGAATAATTCTCTTATTAGCCTGTGATTATTTTTTTATGTTGCAAAAAACATTTGCATTATTTGCTAACTTAAATGTAGGTTTCTGTGGTAAAACTCAAATTAAAAAGTATGAGATATACCAGTACATATAAAGATTGAGATAAGCTGTATCAATACTTTCCTAGGTATAGACCTTATTCCTCAAGTGAAGATAGAAGATTTAAAGCAAATGAAGGTAAGTATGGACACAAGCTTTTCAAGAGGTATTCATAAGTATTTGTTTTAAGTAGCCAGGATTTTATCTGGTTAAAGTCAATATGACCACAGAAAAATTGATACAACTTCTCTTCTTGTAGGCTTATATAAAGCATTTAAAGAAACAGCAGAAAGAGCTGAATGCCTTAAAGAAGAAACATGCAAAGGTATGATCATTAAGAGCTCTCTGAGCAACACACCTTAATTGAAAAAAATTGCAGCACTCACTAGTACAGACAGCTCCTAATTAAGTTGAAGGGGAAAAAGTAAGGAACAGTGGTTTGACCACCAAGAAAGGCATATGTGTTTCAAGTGTACCGAAATATGCTACAGTGAGCCAATTTTCCCTTTAGCAACCCTTTTTACATCTTCCTGAGTTTCAGTGCACATTTGTTTGGCCCATATAAGCATCCAAAGCTCACCTTTTTCAGATAATGATTTTATCTAGCTCCCTCTTGCATGTCATATTGACAGGCAGCTTGGAAAAAAAGGCAGTAATGATGTGAGAGGGTGCTGCATCAAAGGCAGGTACTGGAGAAACTGCAAAATCACTGAAGCGGCATGTGTAACTGAAAAATGAAATACCCTATTCCTCCTCATTTATATCTATGTTAACCACTTTATGTAGCAAGTACAAACTTTTTGCTTGGTACTGTTGGCACTGAGGTCCCAAATACATACAACACTGTCACAAATGTACTTCAAATTAGAAAATCACAGACAATTTTTCCTGCTCTTTATTATTAGAAAACCATTACTCTTGTTGCAGAAAGAGGTATAACAAGTGAAGAAAGTATTTTAATTTCTGAATTTTGGCAATACATACAAATCCATTCTGGGCTTTTGGGGCAGTTATTCCCTTGCACTCTTTGATTGCAGATCTGATGTAACGTAGTTGCCTGGGCATTTTTAATATCAATCTTTGTGTTTATTTTCATGGCTGTTTTTTAGGCATGGGACTCAATGTCTGTACAATGAAGTATGAAGAAATGACTTTCAATAATCAGCACTTTTGTGTGGCTCTTAATATTAAAAGTAGTATAAGAAAATTAAATAGTTACATTTCATACTTCTTACTGACTCGATGCAGAAGGGAAATGAGTGATTTCTCTAGTTTAGCGTTGTGCGCAAAGCCCATGCACAAGAAAAAGTGTCTGTCAACCACGCTTCTGGGCAGGGACATTTTCTAGAACTTCATGGAGTTGATCTTTTTAGGAGGATTTTTATTTTTAAACACTACTTTCTCATTCGTTGGACAACATCAAGCAGTTAGCTAGAGAAGCTTTTTTGCAAATGAAAATGGTACCATGGTTACATAAAAAACAGCCATACTCAATGATATATGTCCCTGGTATTTGTGACCGACAGTAGTATAAGGATATCTTAGCCAAGACTGCATTTGCTAATACTAAAAAAATTGATCCATCTGTTCAGGCTTGCACTTGCTTCCTCTAATTTGAGGGAAAAAATTGTGAGCCACAATCTGAAAAGGCTGTGCACTCAGAAGGGCTTTCAGCATTAACTCAAGCACAGCTATTTTAGGTCTGAGCCAACCTGTGTCCTGCTAGTCTTAAGTACAGCGTACAAGTCTGTCCTAACAAGAAAGTGCCTGTCTAGAGCATGCCTTGCTAAAGGCTCCAGTAAGGGCAACTTCTTAAATTTGGAGAGGAGAGTCTGAGTAGGTAAGTGTGGCCATATTAGCTCACAGATGATCTTAGGGAAGTGCTTCATGTACTCATCACTATTTTTAATGCATTTTATCAGCTGGGATGGAGTAGGAGAGTTATGTGGTTGGTTATCCATTATCAGCTTGAGGAAGCCTGTGTGTTAAGCAGACTGAACTTTAAAGTTCCAGAAATAGTTTGGCTCTCATTTAACCATAGACACTCCAGAGACCTAGAGGAATAAGTAAACAGAAGGGAATTATGTTGTCTAGAAAAAAAACCAATACTTTTCTATCTAAAGTTGACCTTGGAAAATACGATATGGAAAATGAATGCATGCAAATGTGTAAGAGAGAGCAGGTTGAGAGGAAGGAGCTCTGATATAAGTGGTGTAAGAAGTGATCTGGTAGCCCTGGGCAGAGCTAGCTAAGGAAGGCAACAGCAGGAAGGGACCCTTTTACTGACAGCAT
>NW_010124710.1:6575-25654 GCF_000699245.1 Pterocles gutturalis
AAGTATTAGCAGCTCCACTGAAATCCTGCCTGGCAGGGTTGGTTTGTCTGTATGAAAACATGTCAGTCTCTGTACAGGATATAGGACTTTTACAGACACCACATTTCCAGATAATTGCAAAAATTAACTGCAGGCAGTCTTTTCAGGATGCAACATGCTCTGTGTATTTCTTTAATGCTATCTTTCTTTTTATTTAATTCTGCTCAGTGTTTCAGCCATTTTGACTCCAGCAGACACGATAACATTCTCCTAACATCCCACTGCATATCATCACTAATTTGTTTTTCCTATGTGGCATAGCTCCTTACAACTGTAATACCCAGTATACACACACACAGTGATAGTCACAAATGCTGCCTTAAGGAATTTGACATGGCCATGGACAGAACGAGAATTGCGTAATTATCACCCAAAAATATGAATCACA
Organism: Pterocles gutturalis; assembly: GCF_000699245.1. Lineage (NCBI taxonomy): Eukaryota > Metazoa > Chordata > Aves > Pterocliformes > Pteroclidae > Pterocles > Pterocles gutturalis. The sequence continues at coordinate 7,003 of NW_010124710.1, forward strand.
GCATTCATCTCCTGCGCATTTATATTGACATTAAATATATGTGCTGTTTGAAATAAAGGCTAGTAAAGAAAGAACATAAAAAAAATCTCCATTTCACAATGCAAAAGGAACAGTACAAAAGTCTGCGGGACTCTAGATTAATAAAGTTCTGCAAAATGGATTGTTGATTTGGAAATGATAGTTTCTTTATTTCCTCATTTTTGTGTTCTGTAATGAGAATCCTCCAAACTTCAGTTTCCAGTTGTACACAGGAGTATTTCTGTTTGTATCATGGGATACGTTCTCTTCTCTTCAATAGATGGAATTGTGATTTCCATCCATTGTCATAATCCATTCCGCCCCTTCCCACCTCATCCTTCCCCCCCGCCCCCTGCTTTAATGGAATTATATATGATTCTTTACTTTTTTCCATGGATAGTCTTGCTGTGATTTAAGTTTTTTTTATATCAATTAGGTGGCCTCTCAGAACCCTGGCTGAAATCTGGCTTCAGTTTGTAATATAATCATTAAATGTAAGTTGTGAATATATTCATGTAAAAGGCCTGTTAATTCAAACTGCAAATTCAGTGGACTTGAGGAAATAATGAGACCTAGATGAGGAGAGTTTTGTCTGCAAACATATTCTAAATAAATCTAGAACATATTTCCACTTGAAACTTTGCATCTGAAAACAAAATACATTGAGGGTGTTTTAAGATGCTACAAAACCACTCGTATTTCTTAGCATCTTGACAAAAGTTTGGGACACAGCATCTAGCTATGATGAATTTTCCTTTGAGCATAGACAGAAAATCAAACTCGCGTCAGGTGACCCATTTAAAATAGTGTTCCAGCACTTGAAGGTCATATAATTCCAGGGACTCCTGCTAGGGAGTTGGCTCCTAGTACTCTTTATGCCTTGCATGGGAAGGTTGTTAGTAGCCCATCTTCCTCTTCCAGCTGTGTCTATATTGTGCACAAATGCACGTTCCATTAACTGGATGGGGAGGAGGACTGGGGAATGAAATGAGGGGGATATGGTCTACAATATATGTTTCAGATACAAGATAGAGTTGTGCGTGAGCAGTAAATAGCAATAGAGGGGAGCCTGCAAAATATTACAGTGGGTTTGTGATAAAGAGAGAAGGCTTAAATCATGGTTGTCCTAAGGGAAAAGCAGGGATTCTAGCTCTACATTATTTGCCTCCAGATTATGGAGGAGTGTCACATGAGTGGGCAGATGTCTCGTGCTTTGCAATGTTTGTGCTTAGTATTTTTTAGCAAGAATTGTATTGTTTTGTTCATCTAGGGGAGAGTGGGTAGTTTGAGAGATGCTCTCAGTCACTTCACCTGTGGCTGGCTGGTGCTGTCAAGTTTATGTCATTCTTTTTACTGTCCATATTTTTTCCTACCTGGTTAGTCAGTGTAAGTACTCCTTGGTGAAGCTGGTATGTTTAAATGTTTATGAAGTCTGTTTCCCTTTAAATCCTCTGCAGAACAGAATATTCCTTTCTTCACTCTGAATACAAAATTTGGAAGCTGTATGCATCCCCCAGGGAAGTGCTTGGCAGATGTTGGGAGTGCTTGGGTACAGCCCAGGGCTAGATTTTTAAAAGCATCACAACATTTGTATTAATGTTTTTGTAAATGTGAATGTGCAAGTCTTTAATTAGCATTTTTAGAGGAAGAAACAGTGACAAGGCTAACACAGGTGTATAGAAAATAATAACAAAGAGCAGTATAATAGTGAGGATAGAATAAATGCAAAATGAGCTATAAAACAAGTCCTGGAAAAGGCCATATTAATTAATGCAAGGCTTTTTGTCACAATTAGATAAAATGTGGAGCAATTGTATATTAATAAAATAACATAAATTAACCAACAACAATTTTTCCGGTTGTAATGTAAATTAAATATTTAGAGGTAGTTAAATATTTACATCATTATCAGCAGCTGTTCTGATAAAGGAGAATGCAAAGTCATGTTCAATAATGAAGTCTACATGTAAGCACTAAGTGAAGTGTGTTGTTTCTGGTACAGTCTTGTAATGGAAAGGAACTGTCTGTAGGCTAGACCCAAGCGTGTAACATGCATTAGTGATTCAACTTTTCATCATAGGGACAGTTTTTTCCTCCCCTTCCATAGATAACCTCTGCCGCTTCACCAATGTAAGTCGCATAAGTATGTAGTGACAACGGGTTAGCTTTGATGTGTAATTCTCCACAGGTAGCCCTATATGTCCAGTTTATCAGCATGTGCTGTATTATTTCGGGGAGGGGGTGGAGGGACAAGGGGCAGTGCTTATTTGCAGTCTACAGGTGTAGTTGAAAGTCATATTGCACAGCTTACTATTGTTTGCAAAGAGAGATGCTCTGCAACAAGGTGGAATTTTTAGTGCTGAGATTGCTGCTGTGTTGTTATGGGTCACAGGACAGATCTTCAGAATGTCAGCTGTTAATGATTTGATTTTCAGCTAATGTTAGGGCTTGGAGCTATTGATTTGCAGCGGCCATGCGGCTAGCACTGAATTCTGTATGAAATAAATAGAGGAAGGGGGGACAGGGTTGAGTTTTGTTCTCCTCTGTATTAAAAAACTTTGAATTATATGATCTGAGCTTGTAAATCAGATTTTTTACATGGCACTTAAATGGACATTTATTCAAAAAGATGAAGTTTTTGCCCATCATTCTTTTGTTTTAAGGTATACCATATTTTTAAGGTCTGTTACAGATTTTCTATTTTAAATGAAGAAGAAATGTTTTAGCACTTATGGTGGAATATCTGGAACCTTTAATACCAGATGGCTAAACCAGATTAAATTCCATTGTCAAAGTTATCTGTTCATACACTGATATTTTTACACTGTAAGAAAACTAAACATAAAAAATCCAGCAACCTAATTGTAAGGTCCTACTGTTTTCCAGGAGCTCAGCGCGATGCAGAAGTTGCACTGCACACAAATTGACAAAATAGTGGCACAATATGATAAAGAAAAGGTATCATATGAGAAAATGTTAGAGAAGGCAATCAAGAAGAAGGGGTAAGATACTATTTTAAATTTTTTTTCAGATTTAAAATAGATTTTATGCTTTTATAGTCTGGAATAAAACATTCATTAAAAGGTCATTCAGATGAATGAATTGCAGCTTGAACCAGCATCCTATGTCAAACCGAGTATGAGCTGCCTGAAGGCTCTAGCAGTGGGCCATAAATGTTGTACTCACTTTTCCTTTCTCTAGGCTTCTTTGATTAGAGTTTTAAAAGTAAAAGCCAAGGAGTTGTCTCAAATTTTTATTTCTGTGGTCTGATCTGGTCTCACTGCATTCCCCAGGGAATGTCATTGTTGTGTTCAGCGAGAACAGACTAAGGTTCTCAATAGCTCTAATGATCAGAAAGTAGCAATGATTTGATTGTGGGGGAAAAGCTGGCTCCAAATCCTGAACATTTTAGAATAACAGAGTTTTGCTGTGCTGTCAAGTTTTAACAAAAAAACCTTCAGATCCTTAGCTGGGATAAGTCAGTATTACTCCTTTCACTTGAATGAAGCTGTTTTGGTTTGCACTAGCTGATGGCTTGAGACATTATCTGTGTGAATCTCTTAATTCTCCCAGAAGAGTTCCTGGAAGATACTGGTGACTTTAATAAAATGTCCCCATTACAGTCCCATTTGGAATTATGTAGCAAGACCTGTTGTTTCCTTGCTGTTACTGTGTAATCTGGCAGCAGTTTCTCCTCTCCACCTTTCACCCTATGACCAGCATTTCATTGAGACAGTGGTTTATACTATAATACTTCCTAAAGCAGGAATTACTTTATTTAGTTCTATATCAAGCTATGCTAATAGTCTTAATTTTGTATAGTTGTCATCTGGCAACAAAAACTGTCAGGCAGCTCTCTCGATGAATACTGAGCATAGATGCCCCTTTGGCATTGGATTCTTCCACAAATACTTTTTTAAAATAAATGATTTGGAATGGCAGTGGTTTTTGTGCATGTTATAAACTTGTAATGCAACAGAAATAGAACTGTCGGAAATGAACAAGATAAGGAGACTTCTCTTGACTGAATTATTAAAAGCTCACAAACTCTTTAAAAAACTCATGTTGGTTTATTTGTCCAAGAAAGGAAAACTGTAAGCATCCAAATACTTCTAATCCAAGTAGTTCCTTCCAGAAAATTACAACTTCTCCAAAGAGGGAGCAACTACAGGACTAATTAATTTAATGTGGCTTTGATTCAATTTCCACTGAATATAATGCAGTGGAAGGTTATTGATATAGCTGGATTTATAATTACAGTCAAGGAGTTTCCTACTGTGGTAGTGAACTAAGCCCTGGACATTGCACCATAATTATCATGGGGGGACAAAGGCTTCCCCATGCTCTGGTATTTAAGAAGCTCATATCAGAAGAGTCATGAATCAGTATTCCTATCAGCCTGAGCAGAAGCCAGTGCCTCTGCCTGTCTAGGCAGCAAATAAAGGTGTGTCAGAGTGTTAAAGGTGGTAATGGCTGTCTCTGTGCAGTAAGTAGTGGAAAGTGCTGAGTAACAATACTTTCCAGAGTAACGTCAAATAGGACAAGTATAAAAGTAGTTGATAATTTTGATTCCCAGTTTGAGATCACTGCACAGGCTATTTGCAGTGTCTTTTCTTAATTTTATAACACTTCTCTCATGTCAAAGCCTTTATGATAGTTGTAAATTATCATTAAAAAAAAAAAAAGGTGGAAATGACTACTCCAGAAGCAGATCCAATACACAGCCAAACACTGTTGCTTGCCATGATGTCATACTTTCCATGGACACCAGAGGTCTCGGTCATCTGGTGGCTCTTCAGTGTTACAAGAATAACTATTGGTATCAATAATTACCAGACAAATCAAATCCAGTATCAGCACAGACTTTCTGTGAAAATGCTTCTTCATTTTGTATCAAAGTGTTTTAAGGGCTTCCTTCAGGGTCATTGTGTATGCAGTCCTCAAAGCCCATTCAGCAAGACGCTTATGTGCACACTTCTCTTCACCCCATCTCTGCAGTACATTTAAGGACATGCTTAAGGTTGAACACATTGATTGAGATGTAAAGAATTTATTCAGCTGAAATGATCTGATGAAGAAGGCATCCTGGGTTCAATGAGAACAGGACATGCTCCGTTTCCTTGGCTGTCATTTCGGAACTTTTACAAGCAATAAAAGTTGTAAAAGAACATGTGAAATGTGTTTTCAAGGCATTCACATTGAAATTGTCAGCTACTTCCTGAAAAAAAAGGTTTTTTGATAGGTGTATATCTCTTCTGATTTTGTTGTGCACTTTTTCATGGTCCATTTCTGCCATGTGGTGTGACAAATGTCAACTGCATATTGTTCAGCAAAGGAGAATTTTTTAATCACATGCTAATTCACTGACAGATGGACAGGATTTTGCTCCCTGTGCTATTTCTGTTGTACACTTCAAATGCTTACAAATCTCAAGAGAGGCTTATGCTCATGTTCCCACTCTGAAATGGAGTTGAAGGCACATAAAGATCCTTCTGATTTATCTTGACTGTCCAGAAATTCAAGTGTATGTGTATGCGTGAGCATGGACATGTGACATTGGGTTGGGCTGTCCCTGAGTCATTTGTTCCCAACTGTGACTCGATGGTTTAACCCTGGAGTATGCCACTGCAGCTGAGGACAATCCTTGTTATGTCCAGCCTGGCTGGAAGTTGCCTTGAGATATAATGAAAGCTGCATTTCCAGATCAGGGATCAGCTGGTGGTTTTTGATGACTGGGATTCTAAGAAGTCTAGTGATTGAACCAATTAGGCTAATCCGGGACAAAATATGTTTGATTCACCTAAGGAGCAGTCTCTTTCATAGAATATGACAAATTATATATGAATTATAGCCAGACTCTGATCACAGCTACCCACATGCATAATCAAAGACACTTTCTTTGCAGCTGTGTCTTTTTTTCAGGAAGAGGTAGCAGTGGTCAGAACCTGTCTCAGTGGCTTTATATTACTTCCAAAGTGTCAAATGAGTGTTAGAAATCTCTGAAAAAAATTCCTTGCTATGACTAGAAAATAAATGACTATTCCTTCTGATGGCCCTTGGTAACACAAGGCACATCATGCTACCATTTTCAGTAAGGGCTTTCCTGGTGCTGTTTGATGATAAAGTTTTCTGCTAATTTCCATAAGTTTAGAAGTACTTTGATATTAAAATAGGATTTAAACTTGTTAAGGGTTTCATAAATCTCTTTTTCTAGAGCAAACGGATTAATGTTACTGCAGTCAAGCAATAACCATTCTTATTAGGGCCACTTTCAGATGATAAAAATAATGTGGCTCCATACACTCAGTGGAGTTACACCATTTTACATCAGTTGATGATCTGACACAGAAATATTGTGGTAATGTTAAAATAGGCTCCTCTCAATATATTCTTCCAAACCAAAAAAACCAGCGTCTTCCCATGTGTGAATTTGTATTCTATTGTAAAAACCCATCACTGAAAAAAAAAAAAAAAGGGGGGGGGGAAGATTTGTAAAGATGAAGCTTGTCAACCTTCAAAAATTCAGTGAGACAGTAATTGAAATTCCTCTTGTAACTGCAAAGGAATAGTTTTTCTGTGCATTTGTCCCACCCAGTAATTACCCAAGTAATTGGGCTTAGTGAAGGAAATTCTGTGGGTGAGAGGTAGAAGTCATCCATCTCCTAACCCACAGGCATGTCAGGGGAGCTTCAGCGTGGGTCCTCTGCAGGCATTTGACCAGCCTGTTCCTTGGAATCATGCACTGCTCCCGCATTAAGCAAACTTGGCAACTTGCATTCAGCCACAAACCTTTACCCAAACGCAAAGGCCATGCTGTATTCAGTTTACTGCAGGAGTGAAGGCCATCTTCAAGATTTGTTGATTTGTCACTTTCTAAGTCATATAAGGTATCTAATGGCTCGGATTCCTCTACATGGCTTGGTGTGATCTACAAGGGTCATGAGGCCCCTTTCTTTGCAACCCATTCACTTCTGCTTTCTCACCAAGGGGCTCTTACACTTTCAATAGGTGTTCAAATTTAGTATGCCCAAATTGCCCTGAGAGGTAGTTACTCAAATGACTTATTTTTTCTGCCTCAAACTAAAAAATGAGTAGCAAAAATTGCTTTTAAAGCAGAGGATAAAAATATGGCAAGGCAATGAATATACCTGTAAGTTTTCAGGCAGAAGCTGGTTTCTCTTGGCAAAGTATTTTAAGCCTGGAAAAGGAACCAAGTACCGTAAATGGAGATGCTTGACATGTCTTCAGCAACAGAATAATTGCTGGGACAATCTAGAATTAATTGTGTGGTGTTTGAATTGAATGATCATTACTCCAACAATATTTTGTAAGTCGTGAATTTCATTCCAATATGCTACAGCACTTCAACTTTGATTAACATTTTAATTAAAGAGCTGACTGAGTGGGAAGATGTTTAACTTGTGGCACACATTTGCAATTTTCTTTTTTTTAGAGGAAGTAATTGTCTTGAGTTGAAGAAAGACACAGAAATTAAAATTCAGACGCTAACATCAGATCACAAATCTAAGGTAAGCAAACAGCCAGTTTTAACATATGCAACAACTGAAATTTTGAGACCCAAGTGGTAGTTAATTTTCTTGGAAGCATATGAATTATTTTCAGCAGTAATAACATGTTGAAAAGAATAAGAGTAATTGAGTGTCTAAAAGTGTTTCTTAAAAAAAATTTTTAAAAGCAAGGTCAATTTCCTGCCCTTTTAAAATTATTGAAGAAAGTGCCATATTCATGCCTTATGAAGCTAAATTTGTCATTTGTGTCAGCTCTAGCTAAACAAAGAAACAAATACATTCTATATGAAATTTGGAAGCTAAATACTTTCTCAAAATATATACATACAGAACTTTCATTTTCTTTCATTGTCACCATGGACAACACTTGCTAGTCTGTCTCGTAGGGAAGGAGGAGTCCAAGTTGCTCAGAACCAAGTGCCTTCTGATTGCTAATATTTTTTCTCCATTGCTCAGTTGTGTTGTTTTCTCTTAGGTACTGCAGAATAAAAGTGCTCTGAAACTGAGCCTCAGTTCATTTGAAAAAGCTATTCTCAAGCTGTGATTCATGGCTCACATTGAGTTGCTTAGAGCTGCTTCCTCTATACTTCTGTACCACTACTGTGCTCACTGACTTCATATTTCCATTGGAAGTTTTATCTACCACATGTTTACATGCTTTCAAGTTTCTGAAAGATATCCAAACTAGAGGGTGGCAGGTACGCTAGAAAACACATCCATGTACAAAGTGGTCTGGAGGGAGAATCAGGAGACTGTCCACAGTACAGGAGAGTTACTGTAAAAGCTGAAACCTGTGAAAAGAATCAGACAAGTATAGAAAATACAAACAAAAAGCAGCCACATCTTTGAGACTATAATAAGGTCAATTTCATCTTTTCTTCTCCTAATTTTATTTATGGTATTTGTTATTTCATGTGGAGAAGATCCTGTTTTTCTAAACAAGGTTTCTTTCTTGTTGCTGTCTGCTCAGCCAAAGATGTAGGAAAATCCCCAGGAATAAAGCCTAGTGTACTGTCTTATCTCCCTATCTCCTTCTCCTATGAAAAATCCAGAACCATTTCATTAAATAAAAGCAAATTTGTTGACAACTTTAAAAAAAAACATAGTTCATTCATTTCTTACTGAGGAGCACTAGCTCCCTCTCATCCAGACATAAGCCCCAAAACTCATTTGAAGTTACATTGTATAGAAAATTCTTTGCTGTGATCTCTGCATCTCACCTGTGTCATTCGCAGTCTGGAGTTAAGAGGTGTTCATTAATCTTCCAAATCCAATAAATGTGACTCATGTTTTCCCTTTCCACAAATGTATGCAGTTTCTGAGCTCTGTTTCTTTTAAAATCCTGCTTTTAAACTGGTTCCCTTCAATTTAATCCATACCTGGAAAATGGATTGATTTTTGTCCACTCCTATGTCAGGTTTTAGGATGACATTTTCAAAGGAGTATTAAATGTAAGCTCCCTTGAAATGCCAAGCCTCTCTGTGTTGGATAATTCTTGAGGAACTCCCCTGCAAGTCATCTGCCTCTGTAGTTTTCTCTAGGTCAGTGATTTTCAATATCTTGGTCACTGTGATTCCATCAAAATTGTCTAAATTATGTACCGATTTTAGCATCTCACAGACTTTGTTTCAATTGCTGTGTGTGGGTTGTTGACTTAGTATTCCTGGCGATCATTCAAAGGTTTGCAAGCAAGAGGTTGGAAAACAGTGCTCAAGACCATAGGGAAATTAACTTTTCTCCTAGATGAAGACAGGTGCAATTAAATTAGATTAAATTCTGAGGTGCTGAATGCATTACACTGATACAGTGGGAGTTTGATTAATGAACAGTTGTTCAGCATTTTTCATCATTTGGCCCACAAATGTTGATATCAGATTGTACCATAATTCAGCTTTAATTACAGCTCATGTCCTCCAGCGAAGCTCTGTGACACAATGTGCTTGTATGCTTTTAGCACCAAAGAGACCTTCTTGTCTACAGAAGTCTTCCTCTCATGAGGAAACATGCAGCCCAAGTTTGGTATAAAATATTTAAATTAGATCTGAATGTCGCAATGTGTACTTTACAGACAAATAACCTATGAGACGCAAATTACTCCCCTGCACTAGAAAAGTAGGTTCCCGGATCAAGCAGGCAGAGGATGAAAAGCAAAAAAGGAAAGATTGCTTCAAAGATTATTCCTGCTTGAACTTAGCAACTAAACAAACATCTTGCATATATGCAGTGCAAAAGAAATTTTCTTATCAAGATTTTAATTAGTCTCTTAGGCCTGGTGTAGGAATAGATGAAAGGACAGGATTGCAAACACAGTCTGTAGAAAAGGAAAGAGAGAAGTTAGCTAATGGTTATTTTTCTTATCCTTTTGGATAAGCAACACTACTTTAATCGTGGAAAGTAGGACAAGAGCACAGCCCAGTGCAAATGAAATAGTTGTTTTAACTATGGTGCTAATAAATTGGAGAAAAGCAAGGATATACACTGAATTTACTACATCTGAACTTTGAAGTGTATCACAGATCTGCAGGGAAATTGGATTTCAGATTATTTAATTGTCTTGAGTTCTAAGGTCATCTAAATCAGAGTCAAGTTGGGTATTTCAAGTCTTGTAACTGGTGTTCGGCAAATCCCTTACATCCTTCTCATCAGGTTATACCTTGCTCTACCTGAAATGAGACTTCTGGTTTACAGGACATTTAAGAAATCTTCCCTTTTTCTCCAACCCCTAGAGAAAAACTTGTTTTACAAGGAACTGCACCTGCTGCTTCGACTGCATGCTGATTTTGAAATTGGTAGCACATCACTAGCACATCTGTCCATTAGATCATTAAGTTTCTTACTTCCTGTATTCTCAGATTAAATATTTAAAGTACTGCCATGCTTAAGTCTCCTTGCAGGTTTCTTCTTTGGGAATTGGAATCGATGATCCTTATGGGTCCTGAGATACTCTGTGATTCTTTGGTATCGGTGTACCTAAGATACAGGATTCCTGCCTTCGTGTTCCTCTGTAGTATATAACTCTCTGCATTTGTTTGGGCTTTGTAAATGCTGTTTGCAGTTAAGCCACAAAATACCTGCTTTCACAGTGGCTTACACTATTTACACACTTGTTTGTTTCACTGTTTTATTAAGTCACAATTCTTTTTTTATGCGAACATAGTTTTTCATTTCCTCTACAGTGTAAGAAAGCTTTAAATAAAATCAAACCCTTTTTTGCTTACTGGAATGCCTGCCTCTCCTTTTAGGGCAGTGTAAAACACTCTTACTATGACTAGGAATCATATCTTGTGGTAGTATCCCATGCACTTTCTAATACTTCAAATTAGTCTGAAACCCAGTCCTAAGTGGCAGCCTGTATATGGAAGAGGTGCATAGCAGCAAGCAGTGGAGGAAAATGCTTGGCCAGCTCTGCCACAGTTCCCGCTACAATGTTATTGTTCTTTGAAAGGGGCCAGAGCCCAGTGAGAACATTCTCTGCAGGAACGTGATTTGAATCACAGAACTCTGGAAGGAACCTTGTGTTGACTCCTGTGCTAAGATGTGCGATATACAGCGGTGATTTGCTGCTGGCTCTGCCTGCTTCCTGGGTCACGTAATAGTACTTGTCTTTTTAAACTATTAATACTTTCTAACCTTGTGACCATACAAGTTTTCTGAGTATGTGGTCTCTCTTCTGCTCTGGTCCCAGTTACACCCAGTTACTCAGGACTTTGGATCTACCTGTACCTTTTTTCCTCCAAATCTTGGATGGAGCTGACTCCATCTGGAAACTCTGCATTGAAAATAAATAAGGAATGGGTTTTCCTAAGAACTTCATCCATGACTTTATTATAGTTTCCCTTAAGTCCACGCTAGGTCTCCCTGGGGGTTGATAAGCCAAATGAGGTCCCTATTGAGAGGACATTCATGCAGCCCTACCTGAAGTGTCTAGTTGCTTGAGGCCCTGTAGATATGAGAGAGGCATCTTGAGACAGTGTTCAGGTGTGATAAATCCTGCTTTGAAACTGCCCACCTTTTCACATCAGCAGTACAAGGAGCTTGGACTAAACTTTGTCCTAACTTAGGTGCCTTAGGTGGGTGCCAGAGGTGAGTTGGACTGTCTGCCCCTCAACCTTTCAAAAACTCCATCTGAAAAATGCGTGTCTCTTTCTTAACAACATCCAGGCATTTATTTTGACCCTTTTTAAAACTGAATCCTCATGGTTTTTTGGCTGTGAAGGCAGTACTTATGCAACTGCTCCACATCCTTTGGTGTATTTATCATTTCATAGTTGATAAGGTACTACTAAGCCAGAGCCTTACCCACATGCACAAAAAATAAGCATGGCTTATTTTGCTGGAGGTACACTCACTCTTAAACATCGTGATGAATTAGGCCTATATTAATTGTACCAATCTCCTGCCTCAAAATGCTTTTGTTTTTTTCTGATAACTGCAGAAAACTCCAGATAGCTCTCTGCCAGCTGCTTCTGCCTCCACTCTTATCTGTTCAGATATGGGACCACTATTTAACTACAGTTAATTGCAAGTCTGGCTTTCAGGTAGTGGTAGTCACCCTGATCGAAGTACAAAATTACTTGCTTTTCTTTTTTTTTTTTTCCTTTCATTAGGAGTCCAGCTTTATTATGCAACATGAGCTTTGTGTAGGAGGGCCTTCAGAGGAGCCTCTCCAGGGCAGAATGGAGAGTGGGGCTGTGAAGGTCCCCTCTTCTTTCACCATCATCACAGTATGTAGGAAAGTCCGTTCTGCATTATGCAGAGCCCACGTGCGGGCCCACACCTAAAGTACTGGCATCAGTCTCTCACTTTCTGAGCAATATGGTGGCAATTTTTTTTTTTTTTAAATAAGGTTTGGCTTTCATAGAAGATGACCCAGATGCTGTTAGTTACAATAGTAGCAGTTGAAACAACTACTTGAAAAAAACATTTATTGTGAGGCATATTTTGTATACCATTTATGGAAAGGTAGGAGAGCTTGTCAAAATACACAAAGATAATTATTAAAGGATAATAAAATATATCTGTTAGCTGCTTTTGTAAATCATTGAGTGCAATATATTATTATAATAACAACTCTGGCGATTTAGACTTCTTCATATTGTCTCCTGGGAACTTTCCAAAACTTTATTCTCGTTCTTGTGAGTCTTGGGAGATAAGCTAGAGAATACTTGTCAGATTCCCTGCTGACTTAATAAATATAAAACAAAGATATGTAGTCCATCTTCAGATTCAGGTTGTATTAAATACAGGATTTCTCTGTAAACTGACTGTGTGTGTAAAACTGTCTCCACAAAATCAAAGGCTGTATTTAAGCCCTCAGAGAAATCCTGCTGACTAGTTTTTCTCCATTGTTAATTTCAATACTTTTAATATATTTCTTTTTCTTGGCAACCAAAAACATGAAACCCTTTAATCATTAACTCAGTGTTAGAGAAAATTTTAAAATAACGGTAGTACAGTCAAGAGCATAAATGGAGCCAATTTATTCAGGGCACTTTAGAGTCCTAATAATAGGCGTTGTTTTACATCTGTTTTTATAATACACTGTAAGTTACTGTATGTAACTTAATTTTTCACAATTTATCTGCATTCTTTATAATCTTTTTTATGATTGTCTTTACGTCATCTTCAGCAGAGGTAATAGTTGATCTCCTAGCCTACCTGAAAACCTTTAGCAAAGCTGCTGTTACCTCTCTACAGGTCAAAGAGATTGTGGCGCAGCACACTAAAGAGTGGTCTGAGATGATCAATACGCACAGTGCCGAAGAGCAAGAAATCCGTGATTTACACTTGAACCAACAGTGTGAACTACTGAAGAAACTGCTGATGAATGCTCATGAACAACAAACCCAGCAGCTAAAATTTTCACACGACAGGTGAGCAGGGCAGTGCTACCTCATACTAAGGGTTGGTTTATGTCTGCTTTGTATAATGTTGTAGTTTCTTGTGGTGATAGCTCCTGTACTGCTGTCAAAGATAGCAGGCTGTATGCATGGTAGAAGTTAAAGAAGTGATCATACAGGGTTTAGATAGATGCAGGAATGAGCTTCTTAGCTGGTTTAGATTATCTGATTTTCATTAAAGGTACTGGATGTGATAAAGTGGTGGTAGTTTGCATCAACTTCAATTCAGAGGCTGGCAACCAAGAAGTATCAAATATGGAAATATCCTTTGTTTTCGCTAGCTGCTGCGGACAGGTTTTTATAGCATTGGTCATTGTAAGAAAGATCCTTGAAAAGTAAAATAATAAAAACAACGGGTAGGAGGATAACCTGCATTAGACTGACGTATTATCTTCATACAATACCCTGTTGTAATTGCTGGGAATACAGAAGATACTGCATGATGCTACTGTCTTGTTGCTTTTGTAATTAACTAACCTGCCCGTTTGAAATTAAGTAATATTAAATACATATCGTATCCACAGTGTTAAAAATGGCAGTAAGTAAAGGAATCATTTTTTATGCTATGATCTATTATGCAAAGCAGCCTAAAAGCATATGAATGCAAAATATGTGTGTACATACATCATAGAATCATAGAATCATATATATTAATACATATATATTAATATGTAATTGTCTTCTGCATCTTTCCCATAAAAAGCATGAGGATAAATGAATAAATAAATCAGATTTGAAGAAGGACTTTAAATGATTTTTTTAAATTCCTGAGTGTAAAACCAGCTTACCTTTGCATCAGAGAGAACACATGCTGGGACCTGCAAGGTTTCCATCCAACAGAGAATTGTCCCAGCAAAAGCCTTTTAGTGAGCTCATCTTTATGTTAATCTCTGTGTTAACCCATGTATTCAAGCTTTCCTGCAATAAAAAATGCAGGAAAAATACAGTCAAAAATGAAGTCCAAAAATTGGTAAATTAAAATACAAATGCATCATTCAAAAAATACTAGACAGGGGAAGGTGCAGTCCTTGGTACTGTATCTCTAAATCATACCTGACTGCATCAGCCCAGAGAAACACCATCACATCATTTTTAAGTGTCCTATTTTCTGTCCTATTTTAAATTTATTACAGTGCTTAGATGATAATTTACCAATGTATAGCCTGTGAAATAAAACTTTCCCCCTCTTTTTTTAACCTTTCTGGTAGTAAGTTTTTGTATTCTTTTCTGTACATATTTTCCTATTCTTGTAACTTTGCCAAAGGCTGTCATTGTAGGCAAGCTATTATATCTACACTAGGACAAGGTTTGAGGGTTTTTTAAGCTTTTTGTCTCATAGTTTTTGTCTTTGGGTTTATAATTTCTTTAGCTCTGCATTGTGTAAACAGCCCTATATTGTTTATTCTAAATGGTTCTTACATTCTTATTAATAGGTCTTGCTCTCTTATTAGAAACCATTTGTGTTCAGTCCTTGTATTGTTCTATTTTCAGAGCTACTGAGAACCACACCTCAAAATGATCCTGATAGATACCAAGAAATTTTTCTTCTCAACTGTCCTAGGAGTAAAAACCTTCAAAATTCTTTCTGCTTTATGCATTGCAATTAGTGTGTTTCTGCTTATTTGGGAATTTGTGTGTAACCCCCAAATGTGCAGACTGGGGACTTCCCTGTTTAAAACAAATTTAAGACTGTGTCTGAATCTATGAATATTTTAGAAGAATTTGGAATGTGAAATATTGAAATGTGAATAATAATGCCCCAAAGAGACTACACTTCATTTGTAAACTTTTTTACAGAATATTTTGAGTTTCTTTATATAGGTGTATCTAATAGCTGAGACAACTCAGGTAACCATAGAAAAAAAGGATCTATCTGAGAGCAGTGTGGGGAATGGCCCATGCTCTCAGCATACTGTTCTCACCGCTTCGCTCCCTCTGAGCTGAGGTAATGAGTTAGCTATCACACCAGAGGACGCGAGGTAGTAGGAAATATCAATAATCTAACGTGATGTAGTTATCTGCTGTAGGTTAGATACTTTCCCTCCATGTGCAGTATAAAAAGCAATTACAGTTTGTGCTTTGAGCTCATTTAAAAACAAAGCAGAAGACAGCAGATACTACTAAAAGTCTGAAGCTTACTGAACTGTGGGGTGCTCTGGTGGCCCCCTGCCTCCCCACACTGGGTTAGCTTGACTGGCTTGGATGTAGTGAGCTTGCAGCGTTTCAGAAATTGGGGATGTGAAGCTGTTATTCACAAGCATTATGTGCTCCAGATAAAATAACATGAGAGAGGGTGAGAAAAAAATTTTTGGTTTTTTTAATAGAAAAAGAGATTTCTAGTAATTCAAACAATACTGGTGACATAAAATAATATGTTAATACATGTTAATGTCATCTAAATAGATGTATAAATTCCAAGGATAGACTTACATGCTTAAGTATCTCTTTGAAAGACAGATTTGTATAAATTTCCGAGTTGCAGTCAGCATGAGACAGCAGGAAATCACCAGTTCAATCTTGCAACTCATGTGCCATGTTTTTTCAGAATCCTTTTTTTTCTTTACCATCCTGCTGTTACCTACTTCTTCCAGTTAACTCTGGGTACAGGCATCACCACCACTTGTGAGCAGGAGGGAGTTGTGTCACGGTTGCAGAATGCTGCCAGCCAGGGCAGCACGGGCTGAATGTGAGACTCAATGTGAAGCCCCATGCGGGGCAGTTGAGCAGTGAACCGACACTAGAACTTTAGCCCCATCTTTGAGAAGCGCTATTTTAGAAACAAGGAGTGGTCCCTACAAGTGCTTCTCGGTGATTTTAAAAGGAAGATAGGATTTTTCATTTCATCTGTTAATAACGGCTTTTATTCATTGCAAGCAGTGCAAACCCAACACATCCAGAAAGACCCAACAGCAGTGCAACTCAGAGCTAGAGTATACTTCGCAGAATAAACAGTTGCATATAGATGTGTTGGCTCTTTCAGCTATATCCATGGCCAAAGCCTCATTTTGAAATCATCAGTGATGCACAGTAGTCCTCTAATCCTCTTAACTTCTTTCTCTTTAAAATTATATCTGATGCAAATAGGCTAAATCAGTTTGAACACCTACACTTAACTTTTTTCATATCCTTGAGCACAGTGATAAATTATTTCAGTACTGCTCTTAAGGTACTATGCTTGAAAATTACTTCAAATTCAGTATAGAAAATGAAAGCTTTTATTTGGAGAAAGGACTGCTGGAATGAAATGTGCTCTTGACACAACATTTTTTTAGAACCCAGTCTCAGCCTTTGCTGTGATACCACTGTTTTTAAATCTGTAAATCTGTATTCAGGAAATGTTTCACCTTATGAACTCTTGGAGGCAAAAAAAAAAAAAAAAAGCACTGCTTTTCTTTAATAAAAATTTTAAACTGTGGAAAATGTAAGTCATGGAACAAAGTTTCCTCACGCTACTTAATGATTAATGTATATTAGAGATGAAAGCAAGCTAAAAAAGATTCAGTGACAACATTTCATTAAATTAAACACTGTTATGTGCCACACCCCTCCTCTTCTGTGTATACAAAATACTTAGAATTTTGGGTTAATAAGTACAATAATTGTTTAGCACTCTACTTAAGATCATGTCCAGAAAAAGAGACTGAGGCACTGCCTTGGCTTGCGACAGGTAACTTTTAGATGCTTATGCACTACTGGGGACTTTACAATCCGTTATTTGCTGCCTAATTTCCATATATAATTCCTGTTTAAATAAGCACTTAAGATTGGGAGCTGCAAGTGCTGGAATGCTAAGCAGGCAGAAAGCAAGAGCTAGCCTTCAGGGACAGCCTTTTTGGAGCTTGGCTGGCTTATCCAGAGTGACAAAAAGCCTTCTGCTCACTCACAGTTCATAAGCCATTTCTGAAAGTCAGCATCTGTGCTGTTACTCCCAACAAAGAATCACAATCTTTTTTTCTTTGCTCAAATTGTGTAAGGTCTACCCAAAGCAAGGCAATTTTCATATGGTTTGTTCTTCTTCCTTAGTGCTTCAAGGACAAAATTAACCAGAGTGTAGAATAATATCAGGAAACCAACCTCAACAACAATTGCATCTTAAGCATTAATGACTTTGTTTGGTTTTGCCTAGGGAAAGCAAGGAAATGCGTGCCAACCAGGCCAAAATATCTATGGAGAACAGCAAAGCCATAAGCCAAGACAAATCTATCAAAAATAAAGCTGAAAGAGAGAGGTAAGTATCAGATCTCCTGTCTTAAGAAGTAAAAAAATGGTGTCAAAGGCTGACAGGTGAACTCATGGATTAATTCTGTTAAAACTGTGCTTTTATGTATGGCAACTATGTCTAATGATTGTGCTGAATATATTTTTAGATTAATATTTTAGGAAAAATGTTGCTTTTCACATATTTATTCTTTTAATGAATGTAATGCCCTTATCAGGGAAATAAAAAGGTTCTTTATACTCATCAGCTGTGACTGGTGTAGGTCTAATCACACTATTAAATTGAAACCATCTGTAAGAGTTTTAATGATTGTACTTAAAGTGCATTACACACTTTTGCTGTTGCTTTTTAAATGAAATTAGGGTTATACTGAAAAGTGATTCTGAGGTTGGTTCCAGCTGAAGTTACAATAACTGGAGAGGCAGCATCACTAAAAACACAGGAGGTGGTACCAATGAAAGACTTTCTCCTTCATCTACTGATAACAGAGGAGGGGTGGAACAGAAGGAAGGAGTGCTAAAAGTAATGATAATCAGTAGAAAGGGTGACAAAAGATAGGAGTGGAGAAGCAGGAGATGTACTTCACAACAGCACACGTTGCTGTTGTGTGTTGCAGTTCAGTTCAGGAGTTGCTTCTCCACTCCTGAACTGAACTACAGCTCTCTCCCTTGTTACATGCTGGCATTGGACACCTGGCCAGCATCCAGGTTCAGCAAACGAAGGGCCCTGCTGCACTTGCAGAAGTGGGTTATTCACAGCCCGTTTTGGGGTGGCAGCCTTAATTGACTTGAGAGGCTAGAAAGAGACTTGCTAGTACCATCTGCTGAGACTTTTTGTAGGATTGATCTGCATTATAGCTATTTTGTTTTTTCTATTTATCCTAAAAATTTCCAAATAAATAGATAAAAGCAGAGTCTACATGATGATGTCTCATAAGCCTTCAAGATTTCCCCTTCATTTTGGGCTTGCCATCTGGCTCACTCTTT
>NW_010124710.1:25718-36412 GCF_000699245.1 Pterocles gutturalis
GCTGAACTAGGTCCCCTGAGTGTTACAGACTCTTAGACCATCAGGAAGATGAGCTGTCGGAGCCCTTGGTAACTGTATGCTTAGTTAATGCAAGACCTCCACTAATGACTCTAAGATAAATCTGCTCCCAGGTTTGAAAGCCGGCCGAATGCAGTTCCGGTTTTCAGGTTTTGCGATTAGTCTGATTCAGCTCTTTGAATTATTTTTGGTGTATTTCATGACAGAAATCTTAGGAAGAAACACTTTCAAGTTAGGTATTTTATGTAGATACTAATTGTATACTTACCTTTTTTGCTTAAATAACACTTTAAGAACGTTACAGCATTGGTAAGCTGTAACTTATGGTCATCAGATGATATCTCCACTACCACTGTTAAGAAATACAGCACTCTTTATATACCAAAATAAATTGACAGCAGAGTGCAGCAAGGGATACATAAATGAATTAAACCTTTTTTTCAGTTCTGTCCACCACTCTTGAGTAGGGGAAAAAGCAAAGTTCATTCACAACAGTTGTGGTCTTTTTTTTTTCCAGGTCTTTAATCATACTGTCAATGTACTTGGAAACCTGAAGTGTAATGTTTCATAGCCAGAAGAGTGTACAATTTGCCATGAGTCCCACATGGTACAGATAATCAGAAACCGAAATATACCATAGGAGTTTGTGATTCTCTCTGTTGTTGTTTTTGGGTTTCTTTTTTTCCAATAAGTCTTCATGGACAACGTTTGCAATTTTTTTTAGGCGAGTCAGAGAACTGAACAGCAGCAACACAAAAAAGTTCCTGGAAGAAAGAAAAAGGGTAACTATAAGCTTGACAAAGTCACTGGACACTGCTTCTGGCTATTCATTTTCATTCCTTTATGTTAAGAATCCAGCTCTAGTAAACAAACAGATGTTTGTCCTTGCTTTGTTCCACATATTTGTAGTGTAAAAGATCTAGCATCTACATAAGAGGAAGCTATTTTAAATTAACAAAAATACTATTCACTGTTGCATATTTGCTACTTTTACATGGTACATATGTAATATGTATGATACACATATATTATTCTATTAATAGCTCTTAAGATTGGATGATATAATGGGCCTCCTTTGGTGTT
Source organism: Pterocles gutturalis (assembly GCF_000699245.1). Taxonomy (NCBI): domain Eukaryota; kingdom Metazoa; phylum Chordata; class Aves; order Pterocliformes; family Pteroclidae; genus Pterocles; species Pterocles gutturalis. The sequence goes on from NW_010124710.1 coordinate 26,820, forward strand.
TTCTGACATCCAAGTGGGGCAAGACAGTGTATATATATGTATTTTTCAAGTCAGTTTTTATTTTGCTGGTTAATAATATGTTACATTTCCCCCCATTATTTTCTCTTGCTTACAGCTGGCAATGAAGCAGTCAAAGGAAATGGATCAGTTGAAAAAAGTTCAGCTTGAGCATTTAGAAGTCTTGGAGAAGCAGAATGAGCAGGTATCTTATTTAAAGGCTTAAAAGAAAAGCAAGCTAGTGCAAACAGTAACCAGAATCAGGCTGAGTAGAATGCTTCTGAATGTAAGTCATTACCAAACTTGGGAAAATGACCTTGTTCATGGTCACTCAACTACTTGGGGAGTTAAAATGAAGAGGTGAGGTGACTTAAATAATGATACAGAACCAGAAGTGTGTGAAAGCTAGACTGCTTAAACAGAGTCTGTCCTTTCAGCTGTTCAGCCATGTTGATACTTGTTAGCTAGATGTGAGTCATGAAAGGCCCAGTATAGCCATTTTAATTAGTCCCAAAAAAGTACCTTAAGCAAATCTGTTTCCTTCATTTTGAAATTTACATTTCTAGTGCTGATTGGAAAATAGAGGTGAAACGTGCACAGGGCACCTCTGAACTCTGAGACGGTTAGTTTGGACTGAATTCTAGAGATGTATAGTAGCATGGGGAGTTTTATCGGTACTAGTACACCCTTTCCTAATTAAAATACCTTATTATTTTCTGCTAGTTTATAAGCTTTTTTTTTTTTTTGATTGAAAAACTACTTGGCAAGGAAAGGAAAATTCTAATCTTATTTCTGGTAGAAGCAATGCTGCATGTTGAGCCAGCAGAGCTGTAATAACTGCATGGACTTGCAGTGCTGCACTTACACAAATTTAAACTGTATTAGGGGAATATACCCAGCAGTTCAGTGAGAGGAGAGAGAAGGGGTGCATTTAATACCCATTACTTTCAAGAGTTATGTACTTTGTTATTAAATGTTCAGAACTTGAACTCTCCAGACATGACAGTCTGAATTAAACCCATCTTGCAGAGGAGGAGGAAAGAGAAGAGTACATGCAAATCAAGTATTTGCACCATCAGGAGCAAGTCGTAAAGCCCCAAAAGGTGAAGCCTGGTTAACTTTTAAGGGGGTGACAGCATGTAGGATCATGGGCAACTGCTACTACTGAGCACTAGCCACCATGGCCCTGTCTTGCTCCACCTCCTTTCTGGACAACAACCAAAATTCCTAGTCTGTTCCTTCACAGGGTTTCTGTAGATGCCGTCTGTAACATCCAGTATGAATGGATCTGCCATGAGCAATATCTGCACATTATCAAAAGGCAGGGGAGGCAGGCACCAGCGGGAGGCAATTGGGTCACAGCGGATCTGTAGCATCACTGTAGAGAGATCCCTGTGCTAGCTGACAAAAAATGATAGGCTTGATCCAGAGATAGGTGTTATCAGTGGTTTCTTTCCATTGGCAACAGAGGGCTTTGGATCCATTTTCTAAAAACATAAGGGCAAGAGGGAATTATTATAGTTGTGCTTTTAATTCAATAAACACGTGATGTATAAAGGTGGGAGGTTGCTGGGAAGTAAGTGTGAGTCATTAAAGGAGTCACCTCTTTCAGCAACTAGATACTTCCCTCACCTGGGGTTACAGCTTCTACTGAGAGATGGTAACAGCCTACATGAGCTTGCTCATACTCCACTTCAGTGCTGAGATGAAGCCAGATTAAATCATCAATTATTAAATGGAGTAAGATCATTCACGTCCTGGTTATCACTTCTGTGGGCATCTGGTGGCCTCCACCACAGGGTAGTCCTTCACAGCTTTTTAACTCTCATTTAATCCCTCAGAGCATATATTTTCACACCTGCTATTTTAACTGCTTCCTTTTAGCCCCAAAAGTGCACCAGTGCAAACCTCCAGCTGCATATGGTTTTGTTGTTATACACATTGATGTATGAAAGCTAGTTGGATCAAAATAAAGGTGGTATTTGTTTAATGAGAATTTCAAAGCATGATTTTTTTCCTGATCAAATGATAATAAATTTTTATACAAATATACAATGTAGAAAAGTAGAATTATGGGTGGAAGCAGCCTTCAATGCAAACTGTTATGAATTTAAATTTGTTTTGTTTTATGTATGTTTTTCTTGCATTAATTTTGCAATCTCACTTCAGTTTTCATTCATTTAATTTGCTTCTTGTTGTATTACTCAATTTTGACATTATTATTTTTGTGCAAACAGCTTTTGAAATCCTGTCATGCAGTGTCTCAAACACAAGGTAGGATGGATGTATAATAAGCAAACTATTATTTCAGTGTGCTTTCCGTCTAAACGAAATCATTATCACTGGAGCCTTCCTTGTAAATGCAACCATTGGGAAGTACCATTGACACAGTGAACACAATGTTAATCTTGTTTGCACACAGATATTTGAGCCTGACACAACGTTAACAGTATTTTGTGCTTTAGCATCTCAGATTCAGATCCATATGAAGTGATGTGCAGAGGAAATATTTAGAGATTAACTTGTAAGCTGTCCTTACTGAAAGATATGCTTAGAGTTCTAAACTGTGTCTGAGAAGTGTCTTTTGATCTAAGAAAATTATTTTAGTGTTAACTTACATATATGATTAATTGCTAATGCTGGTAGTCAGACAAACAGTATCCACATATATTAGTATGGTAATAAGTAAGTACACACTAAGAATAGCAAAATATAGAATAGATGGCTAGAAATGGCTTTTTAGTATCTAAAGAAGCTTTCAGCATTTTAAAATTCACTTCAAAGTCCAACACATTACAAGGTATGGCAATTATACTTACCATGTGGCATCTTAAAAGCAGAGTCCATTAGCTGCCGCTCACTTCATGAATTCACTGTAGCTTCACCAGTGCTTTCCAGAAGGCTCATCTTCAAGTATTGTGCTTGTGTGTTCACATTAGAATCACTGTCTGAACTAGCTTCAGACTAACAAACGGGTATCCTGGTCCTATGCTAATGTGTTCTTTGAAGCCAAGTTATCTCTAAAATAATTCTGTACACCATATATTGGCATGCAGAATATTTATAGGACACCATGTGCCAGTAGTTAAGTCACAAGCCTAAAACGTGAAATGTGTGAGTCACTAAGAAACAACCACAGGGTTTTGTTTTATCTGGAATTTAATTTCACACACAGGCAAAATCCAGCCAACATTTCAGAAGAGGTTGTACATATTGATTTATTTATTATGTTTCCATATTTTCATGTTAAAATTATTTCTTCATTACTTTCAAGCTTTTAACTCATTTAAATAGAGGGTGTTGATTAATTTTTAATCATATTTATGTCAGTTGCTTTGCTATTATCATGATTACTTTTTTCCCCAGGATGATGATGATGATTATGAAAGTACAGGGCTAGATGTTTCAAGAAGTCACATATATCACATCTGCACAAACCCCCATTTACCTTGCAAAATTAATAGCTATGCATCTCATTCCTTTAGATCTACATCTGCCCATTTTTTGTATATGCACATCCAGAATAGGTGACTTCTTAAGTAGGAGCTTGTATAGCAATGTTTCCTGCCTAAGCAACATTTACAACTTTGGGGGAACGTAGGTCATGTAAATCAAGTCCAGTAACCTTTCTTCCCTGTGTGACGGATACAGAGCAGTTAGACCAAAGAAAATACTAGCTTGGTTTGCCTCTTCCTAAACCTATCCTAATCCTCGGGAGCTTGATTGTAAAGATAGATGGGTGAGCTTGCCTTCTGGGTCAATTTATTCTGAGTCCTTTGGGTTGTGGATTTAAATAACTTCCCATATTGAGAGCCCTCTGAGAAAATGAAGAGATGCTGACTCCCAGTTCCTTTAAATGGCAGAGTTTCAAGCCAAAGCACAACTTCTAACCTGTAACTGAGCCGCAGGAGGAGTAAGTGTGCATGTGTGCACATCAGAGAGAGTAAGGGAGAGGAAGGAAATTTTAAAAAGCTCCCTCTAAGCAAGTGATTCCCAGGCCAATTACCATTTATATACAGTGCTTTAACTCTGCTTGCCAAGCCTGAGGCATGCGGAGTGTATAGTGAGATCTGTTATACATTCATTGCTGTATTTTGCACAATACATTTGGATACAGTTTCAGGTGCATTCAGGGTGTGTAATCCCATGAAGTGTATAGCAGTAGTCTAGTCCTGAGGTGAAAATCACCACACCTGTAATCATAAGGAACTCCAGGCCAAATGGAGATTATTTTTTTAAAGTTATTATTTAAAATACCTTGCCTAGTGCAAGGAAGATGTTACACTGATGGATTTTCATCATTCATTGTTTTTATGAAAGAAATTAGTCCAGATCATAGATGATTTCTCTAAACAGTAAGTTGGACATTGCAGTACTCGGACAATAGTGGTGAAGCATACATTCCCAAAGATATTTCCTATCAGAATAAACAGTCAAATAGGCATCTGCCTAGTTTTCTTCCTCAAAATTGGACCTTCTGCATTTTACCATACACTTCTTTAGAAAGTCAACCCATGAATTTTGGAATAGGATCAAAAATATTTCCCAAGAATTTGTAGACATAAGAATTACATCTGGTTTTGAAAACGGAATGACACTCGGGGGGAGTAAACATAACGTTATTATGTTACTACATATATCTTTAGTGTGTTTTGCCTGTATTTCACTCAGACACTATCATATAAAACATGCTTCATTTTGAACAAAAGGTCTCATGCAATGTTTCATGTGGTTATTTTGGATTGCAGGCAAAGGAGATGCAGCAGATGGTGAAGCTGGAAGCAGAGATGGATCGCAGGCCAGCAACAGTGGTCTAAAGCCTCAACAAGCAAATTGAAGTTGGAGAACACAGCATCCTTAAAATGAGAGCAAAATTCAAAACAATGTTGCTGAGGTTGAAAAGTGGGCTTTTAAAATTTTTTTTAAATTTTTGTTTGTTTGGTTGGTTTTTTTTTTTGTTTTTAATATATAAAGTGTAGCTACGGACCACCAAGTCTTAAGTTTGCATTATTTCTTTTTTAACACTGAGCACTGAATTTCCTTTGTTGGATTTCCCTAAGAGTTTCCTTTGTTCAGAAAAACACTAATCAGAAGATGAAGACAGTTTTTTAAACCCAGTCCTGTATTCCTTTCTGTATCTCAACGGGCAGCTTGCCTGCATCAGAATTACACAGTCAGAGCCTTGAAACACAACAGATATTTTTAACATCATCTCAGATGGCAACAAAACTGTAGTCAAGTCATGTTATTTACCATTTGTGTTCTCATTTGTGATATACTGTGTAGAAACCCCATGCTGCCAGATCCTGACAAGCAACAATGCGTCAGATGCTTGGCACCTGATGTCATCGAGCCCACTGAACTGGATCTTCTGCTAAGTCACTGCAATAATCAGTATAGTAAGGAGCTGAGTTTGGGCAATTTAAAATTATATTTCAAAGTATTTTTCAGGGAGCAGACAGCAGGCAGTTGAAAGTTAATTGCGTATATTCAAAAGTACAATATGTACAAAGTCATTGGCCAAATTCATCAACTGTAACAGTAACTGGACAGGATATTTCTGCAGTTCAACAATGTCATTCACAAGTGCCATATCAACTCTATGTCTGAAAGAAGCCGATATCCTGTGAAAGCTACTGCAACAGTTAGCATGAGGGAAATACAGTGTATTTGTGCCAAAACTAATCAGTGCTCTAAGGAATTACGTATCAGGCACTTAAAGAAAAGTTTACGTCCTACATTGCTTGTATAGAAATTGCATTTTGACCCTGTTGCTGCAGATCCCGGATACTACAGTTCATTGTAACTTAAAGATTGTTTAAATGGCTTTTGGCAAAAAGTTTCTAACTGTGAAAATGTAAAAAGTATTTATACACTTCAGAATCACAACATTGTAGAAAATCACATACATGTGACCACATGATAAAATTAGTAAACAAATGCTAAGAGTATGTTTGCATGTGATACAAATGCTTTTAAGACTGTACTGCCTACTATATGACCACAGTCATTCTACTTAGCTAGTAAATACTGAATAAATGTATGGCACAGAATATTGTTTGATTAATTACAAAGACTTTTAGCATAACAAGGTCTCTATATATATGTGTGTATATTAATTATGTGGGCATTCTTGATACTTGTAGTAAAAGAAAATACATAACTAATTTAATTTTACACAGAAGTATTTATGCAGATTTTCAGAATTTCATATCAGGAATAACCTTTTTATGTCCATTAGATATAAAACCAATTTGCTAATGTGTTAATTTGCACGTTTCCAGAGCTTGCTGTAGTTATATTGCAAAACGATGCATGTGAGCATTCCGCTTGGAATTTGTCCATGCTGCCAATTCAAAGATGACTGCATGGAAAACTGGTAGTTTAGAACAAATCAGATTCCTGATTTCAATGTACTAAGCACCAATTACTTTGTTGTATATGCTTGTACAAACAAATTACATATTCCTATAAACAAAATAAATGAAGAGAAATAATTATGTTGTCAGTCCTGAGATGAAACTTTCGACTTCTCTAATAAAAACCTTAAAAATTCCAAACTTCTAGTTTTGACTGTAGTGAATTGTAGGCTGGTGGTATTATTACTTACAAATTTTTAGGAAGTTGTGTTTCCTGTAAAAATGTGCATAGTGTCAATATATTTCTATCACAGCTTATTTATTCAAAGGAGTCTTATTTCTTTTAAGTGATAGAAGAATTGTGCAGCATCAGTCCTTGCAGCACTACAGGACTACCCGAGTACATACAGTGTAGCAGCACTACCTTGCGATGCAGCAGCCCGAGTACAGTATAGCAGCACTACCTTGAGAATGCAACTAAGACAGAGGTCAGTGAAGTCTTCAGGTGTTTAAGGCAGGATTTAAACAAATTTGTGATGCCTATTCAGAATTCCCATTCTGATGCCACTTAAGCTATGGAGGCACCTCCTGCTCCTTATGATCCATGTTTTAAAGACAAGTTGTGTACTGGGAGCAGCTCTCCCTGGCCCTCTAAGCTTGGCTCGAGCGCTGGAGGGAGCTGGGAGCAGCAGTGTTGGCATCTCAAACAAGGCAGTGATGATTGTATTTTTTTTAATGACAAATGTCTTCTAAAACTCAGCTGATGGAGACAGTGCTGTGAGCTGGAATTTTATACTGTTGCCTATCGCAGTGGTTTCTAGCTAGTAAGAAGGAGAAAATGACAGACCAGATATGGAGGGAACCGGATGGTGAAGCATTGAATGTAACTAGTTTTTCTTAAGCTCACTCACAGCCTGGCTGGAAATCACTGCCCTATCTGTTAAAATAAATAATTGGAAATGGAGGACTTGGGTTCAGCTCTGAGGAAAATCAGACCTGCCTGTCTTAATTCCCTGGTGAGTATCCTATCCATCAGGGAATATGCTGGTTATGGAACGCTAGAAAACACTGTCCACAGCCTCCTTTAGAGTCTGTGCTCGCTGCTTAGCCAGGAATAGTGAGACATTTATTGAGTCAGGGAGAAAATGTGTTTCTGTGAAACTGCAGAGCTGGGTAGCCTCAGCTTCCAGGCTGAGTTCCTAGAACTGTTATGTATTTCATCCATCAACAATTTAGCATAAAATGCAGACAGTAATTTGAAATTAAGTGATGAATTTTATCAGCTAAGTATTTTGAAATACTGTTTAAGTAGTATCTGATTCAAAAATTATTTGAAGTTTGGCCGCTAATGTAATGAGGTGAGAATTTCCATTGAGATGAAATAGGCTAATCAATTTGAACATTGATACTGAGTTAAAGCAGTTTAAAATGTCATTCCCTGCTGGGTGATAGATTTCACTTCAGTGAAATTTCAGCAAGGGAAGTGTCAGATTTTCCCTCTCTGAATCTCTTCAGATAAATTCAACACAGCTGTTATGGGGAGGGTCATGACACCCTGGCCTCACAGCCAGCCTGCTATTCTTTCAGTAATTTGGGGGTTGGTCATTAACTTGGCTGTTTCAAGGGGGGAGGTCTGTTTAACCCCTGTCCCACTCACGTGCAGTCAAACTGCATTGCCAGAGACCCAAAAATACCGTCTGGGGGCTGATTTCCTTGCAGACTCCACATGCTGTTGCCCACAGGCTTGCCTGTTAAAACTGGCTGCCAGCGGCAGACACATCCCAGAGCTGCTCACCTGGAAAGCCCCACTCCCAGGGATGCGCCAGCAGTGGTCCCAGCACTACTGCACCACTGTGACTGCACTGCGTGCTCCCTTCAAGGAGGCTGGTAAGTTATCGCTGTCTGGTAGTTGGAGGGTAGCAAGGGGGACTCGGCCTTCAGAGATACACAGGCAGTCTCCACACCTGGGGATAAGGGCAGGTTGCAGGGCTGGTTCCAGGTGGTGCAAACTGTGACCCTAAATTGGCCCTGATCACAGCATGTCAGGTCAGCTAATGCTGCACTGGATCTTTCAGTTGAGATTTTTCTGCTCTGTCAATGTTTTGAGGCTTTCGTGGTGTTAGGAAATCTTAGGGCTTTCCCTTTTTTGCTGTGGAGAGCGGGATAAACACAGCTCAGCAGGCTGGAAGTGGGGACTGTCGCTGAAGATGAAGGCTTTGTTGTGTGGCTGTGCAGGTGGCGGGTGCTGGGAGAGCAAGGTTCTGTGCTGTGGGGCTCAGGGGCCCGTAGGTCAGGCTTGCCCATGTCTCTTAACACAACTGCTCTGTCCCAGCTGTTCCCTGTGCTACCCTCCTAATGGGCTGGATGCAGGGGCAGCTGCTCAAGATCATGTATTTATTTGGAGGCTTAGAACCTACCTGGAAACCTCAAAAAAAAAAAAAAAAAAAGGAAATTAAACAGGGGGCTAGAGAAGGAAATAGAAGCTAGTTAAATACTAAGGTCATCAATGGAAGACTTGACGAAGCCAGGCGTTAAAATCACTACAGAAATACAGTCTGTTGCAGTCAAATAGCTTCATATAGAAGATAAGGTTTTTTCCTCTATATAGTCCTCTGAAACTGTTATCTGCAGGTTAATCCTGTATCATGACTGACACAGGTCTGGCTCTATTTTGGGGGCAGGACTGACTCTTTATCATGAAACAGGAGAGAGAGGAAATAGAATATAATTTTTAGTATGTACACCAAGCAGAAAAGGAATTTCAACAGAATAGTTGAAAAAAAATCAATATGGTTCTTCAGTACTTGCTTTTAATTTTCCCAGCAAGAAAACCCCACTCTGCAGGTGTGCCCTGGCAGACAAAGGACAGCTTCCCAGGGGCAGCTGCCCGCAATCAAAGCTCACCTTGCAGTACCTTGCTTCGCAAAACCCTGGACTGTTTCCTCCAGCCTCCATTTCCTGAACTAGAAATGTGAATTGCTGGTGAATCCGTGTAACGCCACACATGCCAATGAGCTGCTGTCCCTTTGGCTTTTTACGAAAGGAAAAAAAAAAAAAAAAAAAAATCCTTGGTAGTAGGCTCCAGTTCCCCGCTGCTCCTGGGACTTGTTTCTGTTAAACTGTAAATACTCGGATGTGCTCTTAATACGGGTCGAGGGTGGCAGCGCATTGAAGGACCGTAACAACTCCAAAAGAGAGGCGGAAAATAAGCCCGGCACAAGGGAAAGGGAAACCCCC
>NW_010124711.1:0-216 GCF_000699245.1 Pterocles gutturalis
GCGGGCTGGGGAGCCTCCAACAAACCGCGGGGCAAAGGCCAGGGGAGGCGCGTTGGGGACAGTCACCGCGAGAGGCAGGGGACAGCGCAGCCTCCAGACCCAGGAGGATTGGGAACCGGTTCTGGGCAATCAATCCTCAGGGGAGCCCCAAACGCAGAGAGAATTCAACGTAGCTCATTAGCGAAAGGAGAAGTGTCCTCGCTGGGACGGAGGCAG
>NW_010124711.1:544-782 GCF_000699245.1 Pterocles gutturalis
GATCGGCTCTGTCCCTGCCTCTGCTCCCCATCTGCTCCAGCATTTGTGTTCCCCGAGCCTGGGTGCCCAGGACCAGGATCCAGATGGGTCAGAAATGCGGAGACCAAGGTGCAAAGAGACAGTGAGCGGCTGAATGCAGGGAACTGTCGGGGTGGGGGCTCCCAGCTGCCCAGGCAGCGAAGGGAATGGCCCTGAAATCCCGCAGTGTGCAAGCACAGCATTTTAAACCTCTTTTTTT
>NW_010124712.1:0-901 GCF_000699245.1 Pterocles gutturalis
GTCAACTGGGATGAACTGGGAGGGACTGGAGTCAATTAGGGAGGGATTGGGGGCCAACTGGGAAGAGTTTGGGGTCTACTGGGAGGAACTGGGAGGGTCTGTGGGTTGACTGGGGTCAACTGGGAGCTACTGGGAAGAGTTTGGGGTCAACTGGGAGGGTCTATGGGGGGACTGGATTCAGCTGGGAGGAACTGGGATAAACTGGGAGGAACTGGGAGCAACTGGGAGGGTCTGTGGGTCAACTGGGGTCAACTGGGAGGAACTGGAGTCAGCTGGGAGAGACTGGGATGGACTGGGAGGAACTGGGAGGAACTGGGAAGAGGTTGGGGGTCAACTGGGGTCAACTGGGAGGAACTGGAGTCAGCTGGGAGAGACTGGGATGGACTGGGAGGAACTGGGAGGAACTGGGAAGAGGTTGGGGGTCAACTGGGGTCAACTGGGAGGAACTGGAGTCAGCTGGGAGAGACTGGGATGGACTGGGAGGAACTGGGAGGAACTGGGAAGAGGTTGGGGGTCAACTGGGGTCAACTGGGAGGAACTGGAGTCAGCTGGGAGAGACTGGGATGGACTGGGAGGAACTGGGAGGAACTGGGAAGAGGTTGGGGGTCAACTGGGGTCAACTGGGAGGAACTGGAGTCAGCTGGGAGAGACTGGGATGGACTGGGAGGAACTGGGAGGAACTGGGAAGAGGTTGGGGGTCAACTGGGGTCAACTGGGAGGAACTGGAGTCAGCTGGGAGAGACTGGGATGGACTGGGAGGAACTGGGAGGAACTGGGAAGAGGTTGGGGGTCAACTGGGGTCAACTGGGAGGAACTGGGAGCTACTGGGATGAACTGGGATGAACTGGGAAGAGGTTGTGGGTCAACTGGGATCAACTGGGCTGAACTGGGAGGGACTGGG
>NW_010124713.1:0-21278 GCF_000699245.1 Pterocles gutturalis
CTGTGATTCTGTGATTCTGTGATTTTGATTACAAAATCCTCTTTCAGCCAGGCTGTCCCAGGGATACAGTACTTGCTGCATCTCACTTCCCATCACAAATTGCTGTAGGTGTTTTCATCTGCTTCATAAAAGCTTACCCAGCCTCTCTCCCAAGCACACGACTGCCGATCCACTGTGATTTGTCTCTATTTGAGTATGCAGTACACTGGTCCTTGCACCTTTGCTCTTGTCCTTTGTGCTGTCTCTCAATGCAAGGTCTTTGGTCTTGCAAAGTCCCTGGTCCTGCAAAGGATGCTCCAGAGACATCCTGCTAGAAGTGCAGAAAAAGGCAGGAAAAGTTCACATGGTGCTTTCTGCAGCTTCCCAGATTCTAACAGAAAGAAATTAATTCCTGTCCTCCACCTTCTAATGTGTTGTCCATCCTACACTTGATCTCAATGGGATGAGAGTGAGAAGAACTTTTAGGCCCTTTGAAGATGAAAAGTGCATAGATATCTTACATACATTTATCAAGATCTGTCTAGAAATTGTTCTTCTCTGTTCTAGATGTTAGCTCTGTTAGCTGATGGAATAACTTGGGAGACTTTGGCACCAGCATCCCATGAGACCATTGCTATCTATTCGCCTATTACAGGTTCTGGGTATTTTTTCCAAACTCAGCAAACAATGTTGTCTCTGCCTTCAACCCGAGGCAGATAAGCAGAGAGAGGACATGGCATACAGCAGAACCCGCTAATAAAATGCTCAGGACTAAAATATTTAAAGACAGGTTCCCTCTTATCCCTCTCCTTCTGTTCCCAGTTTCTTTGTTAAATCAATGTTAGCGGATCTTTCAGCTTTCTTGTCCTCAAATAAAACACATTTTCTCCAGTGACAGCTCATACAGTTGGTTCTGGAAATGGTCTTGGGGCTCACGATTGCAGTTCATGGGGCACTGAGCTGGTGCTGCTCAGGACCGAAGAGGATTTCTAGGTGCTAAGTGCTCCCAGAAGCTCCTTCTGCACAGGACGGTCTTTCTGGCATTGCCTCAAGAGAGAATAGTTCACTTGCCAGAGATACAGGACAGTGAAATTATGAGACTGATAGAGATGAGGCTGATACAAAGTGGCTAGGATAGGATTTGGTTTTAGGATTCTTGATTTTTGCTTAGCAGAGCATCCTCCAAAATTGTGCAGGCAAAGGCAGGAGGTAAAGGTGAAGCTACATGAGCAGAGACGGAAAGCTGCTTTCTTGTCTATTTGTGTGAATCCATTGTTCTTGACAAGAATATTGAGGGTTAGATGAGGGTCTCCAGAGTTTGATCTGAAAACAGAAATAATGCTTTTATGGATTTTTATACCGGGGCAAGAGAGCTGGCTGAGGAAGAGGGAAATGGACCCCGGACCTGTTCCAGGACTAACCTGACAGTGCCATTGGTTATGATTGACACCCTTTCCATTTTTACAGATGTAAAGTTTACAACTGACTTTTCAACAATAGATCTGTGTTCATCCTGAACAAGAGGAAAAAAGGAAAATATTTACTTTTGTAGCTCATACGATATCATTAGCTGCAAGATCTCTGAAGATGCCTATTGATATTCGTAGGTTACCTCCTCTGCTATTGCAAGCATCACTATTCTGTACGTGAGAAACCTCCTCCTCTGGGTTATAGCTCCACTTCCAGCTTGTCTGACCTTTCTACCTGCAGCGTGATGAGTTAAATCGGTGTCACAGCCCACGGAGTTGCGAGGTTACTTTGACAGAAGCACAGAGCCACTGTCAGTTCTGGTTTTCATGCTTGAAGGTCTCACCACTCCCGTAAGATGCAATTCGCACTCCCGTCACTTGCAGCTCCTCGGAGCAGAGAGCACACGGCAGGGATTTGGCTCTCCAAGGGGCATAGGAGATTGTTTTTTCTGGGGTGAAATCCTATGGGTGGCAGAAGGATGAACCAAAAGACCAGGCAGAGTCTTCTTTTCACCTCTACCACCTGCGATTTACAAAGCCATTGCTGGGGGGCAGCTATCGAAACCCAAAGCAAATCCCGAGCGCCCTCCAAACAAAAGGCTAATTTAATTTAAAATTGATTTGCACTCCTGGTACAAGACACTTGGTTTTGTAACATTCAGCAGTAGCATAAAAATAAAAAGAGCATCTACCACTGATTAACATCTGAGTCATGGATTGCTGGGCTATGTTCCGCCAGCTGAATTTAGCTATTCAACTGGCACGGCAACTCCTCAACAATATTAAACTTTCCTGGCATAATTTACCACTCCTTCATTCATTTGCGCATATGCTCGGCACATGGTCCCAAAGCTTGCATGATGATTTTGCCATATATAAAAGGCGCGCTGACTTTTCATCAATAAGATGCACAGTTATTTGACAAGAACAATGCACTCAAAGAACAGGCTCACAATAGCTTCTATCAATCAAGCGCTCTGCGGAAAATCAAAAATGACAATGAAACCTCCAGCATTAAATAACCCATGGTGCTGGAAATTAATCAGGAATCTGGTGTGCTTGAAAAACAAATGTGTTTTTAATAAATTGGATTTGAGTAGCACTTACAAGCCGTGGATTACCAGCTGAATGGAGACTGTTTTGATTTGCGCTGCTAAACTCCGGGGGAGCTTGCCCATGTATATATTCAAGCCATTGATGTGACCATAAGCCTGCTGAGCTTGGTGATATTTAAGTGATGTGGACACTCTTCTTTTTAATACATGCTTAGGAAAAAAAAAAACCAAACCAACCAACCAAACAAAAAAAAAACCCCAAACCCCAAAACCCTAAGTCTCTGATCCTGCTCCCAACTTTCTCCAAACAATGCAAAGGTTAATAATAACCTCTGAAAAAAAAATACTTCTCAACACATCACAGATCACCCCTTGAAGAGAAGATGAAAGAGAATGAAGAGCGTGTGATATAAATTAGGGGTGTCACCGGCTGTCTGAGTGGAAGAAACTTGGGTGTGACATGAAAAGGGAGGGATAAGACCTCTCCAGAAATCACACCAAAGGTAAATGACTCCAGTATTTTTAAGTGCTCACCACAAAGCTGCTATTAACTCATTCCTTTGAGCAAGAGAGGGAGAAGTAACGGCTGTTTTAGTAGCTTTTCCTTCTTGCTTCAAAAATTCCAAAGCCCAAAATGAGAAAATAATTGTTCATTTTCAGCAAGTTTGCAATCTACCTGCAGCACACCCTCTCCCCGCTTTCCTCCATCCTTTCATTCCCATAAAAACAGAATATTTCAGAGAGTGCCTTGGTTACCAGAATAAGGACTGAACCCTCTCTCACCAAACTCTTGCTTAAAAAAGAAAACACTGAAGTCAGGAGAAACACTGAATGCCATTCCTGGGATCGGGCTTTTGAAACCAGCACCTGTAAGAAGAATTTCAGCTGCTGAGGATGGGAGTTTGAACAGCACAAAACGTATGAAGTCAGCCTGGTGTTTGGAGAAGTCGTGAGCTTTTCATCTATTCCACTGAGTGACGTCTCCTCTGAAGTGACTGAAAATGCAGAAGGAGAATGTACCTCGGATTTAAAATCTATTTAATGACAAAAATATGTAGAAAACCAAGAAGCCTACAGAGAACAGAGTGAGACAGCCAGTTGTTTCCCATCCCGTGAGAGCAGGGGGACAAACCTGAGAGGAGACAAATTCAAAGTTGAGGAAGAAAAGGTATTTCATCAAATATTTCTGAGCTAATCGGCAAATCTCCCTGCCATGAGGTAGTGCTGAGGCCTGGGGATTTGGAGAACTCAGGTCACAGATGTGGATGCTATTTTGTCAAATTAAAATAGGCATTGCAATAAATGCACAACAGAGCGCAGAGAAGACAATTTCTCTTCAAACCTCAAGGTATAAACCACGTGCTGACTCTCCAAGGCCAGGAACAAACTCACCCTAAGACATAGAAAAGGTCAGAGCTGAACCACCTGGGAGACAAGTGGCACTGCGTACCCTCAGTGACAGCATCAGGAATTGCACAGCCCACTGTCTGGCCATCTCTGAACGTCCCCACGTGCCTATGAAAGATTTCTGATTTGAACAGAAAGCTCATTCTTTTTCAGGATGATCGCCTCCAGCAGCGTTAGATGCAAAAGCAGGTACATTAGATAAGTTGTACTCATCTGTACTCAAACTCCCATTGACTTCAGTGGGAAATATCACTCTAGCTCACACAGGATTAGCAAACTTAAAAAAAAAAACAAACAAAAAAAAACCAGCACCAGCTTAAGTGTCTAAATCCCACTGATCTCAGCCAGAGCTGTCAGCATATCAAAAGAGAAAGAGCCGGACCCCAGCTTCTGTGGTTTCTTGTCCAGCCCAGCCAATCTCATGCATCCTGGGCTCTTCTCTACAATTAGACTGATAATTAAGAAATAACAGCGTAATATGAATGGATAGTTGCTGGCTAGCACCGTTAACATAAGGGATAAATTGAGCAGTAATCTGCAAAGGATGTTATTGCCATTATAAAAATAAAGATCTGTCTCCCCAGCCAATCAACTCAGCAGATATATACCAACAATCAAATTGTTAAAAATGACTTCTATAAATTACCCAGTCTTCCATCTAATGGAGCTAGAAACAGCTGTGAGACAATTTAGAACTGATATAACCATACGTCAGGAGCGCTTTTTCATCCTGATGCCTTTCCGTTCTCTTCAAAGCTGTTGTACTGTAGCAGGCATCTTTGTTTAATGCACCCATGTGAAAACAGACTGTATTTCACACCGTGGGTTAGCAAAGTAATTTTGGCAGAAATGCTCAAGAATATATGCATTTAATATGGATGGAATAATTCAATTTCCTCCTTATTATTTCAGCTATGCAGTTACAATCTCCTTAATTCTTCATTAAACCCTCCGGGCTTGGGGGATGTTGCCGTGTTTTATGATCTGCCATACTTCTCTCAAATGAACATAGAAAGACTCACAGAGGAGCAGTTATAATTGTGTAATTTTAATGGTTGGATATACTAGTGATTTCAGCTAAATCAGAGCAATTTAGCACCTTGCTTTGGTCACGGCAGCATCAGCTGCGTGGCACGTTCACGCTGCGGATTGCTGGCACCTGGGCTTAATCACGGAGCGTATAACGGGATTTACGGGTGCCGTGCTCTTCCTTTTGCATCTTCAACCTGGCCGTGCCCCAGCCCAGGCTGCTCCAGATGGAAGCCACCAAATCGCAGAATCACAGAATGGTTTGGGTTGGAAGGGACCTTCAAGATCATCCAGTGCCACCCCCTGCCATGGGCAGGGACACCTCCCACTAGCCCAGGTTGCCCAAAGCCTCATCCAGCCTGGCCTTGAACCCCTCCAGGGATGGGGCATCCACAGCTTCTCTGGACAACTTGGGCCACTGCCTCACCACCTTCACAGGAAAACTTTTCTTCCCAAGATCTCATCTAAATCTGCCCTCTTTCAGCTTAAAACCATTACCCTTCGTCCTATCCCTGCACTCCCGGATAAAGGCGATTCTCTGTCTGCAAGATATTACCAATGTGTTAGTTTTCGGAAGGGACAGGGTAAAATGAATACTGTCCGTGCTGGCTGCTGTATTGAGTTCTTACTGAAATAAATAAGAAAAATCCTGGCTTGGTAGGGTGGAGACCTTGCCTTTGTCCATGTGGAGCAGTTGGAGGGTGAGGATTCATATCTCGGGCAATCTGCTCCTGTGAATTCATAGAATCAGAGAATCACAGAGTGGTTTGGGTTGGAAGGGACCTTAGAGATCATCAGGTTCCACCCCCTGCCATAGGCAGGGACACCTCCCGCTAGCCCAGGGTTGCAGGGGAAAAGAGCTAGTGGCCGCTCAGTTGGGTTTTCCCAGTCTCTGGAAAGCACCTGGACTGTTGTCTTCCAAAAAGCCCTCATTAACCTCTGCTTTCCATCCCGCACGTGATCCATCCCTTGCTTCTCAAGGCCCTGGTGATACTGCTTCTCCCTGGCTGTCACATCACTGCTGGTTTTTGATGCATACAGAAGAGGAGAGCTTCTGTCTAGGCACAACATATATAAATCTAGGCTCTCTAAATGAAATCCGAACTGCGGCTTAAGTATAGAGGGACTCGGAAAGACCCATAGGCACCAGCAAGCAGAGGTTGCCACAACCAGCTTACTGCAGAACAGACATCAGGTGGGAAAAAAGCTGAAAAGAGTTTGGTCTAAAATCTCACCCGGGTGCAAGTGTGACTCTTTCTAATTTTTCAAATAGGACGTGCACAAATGGGATGTGCTCTTCTGAAGCAGTGTGACTCTTGTGTTGGTTTAAATTAACTTTTCAGGAACCTCACTTTCAAATATTAAAATGAGCTCCAACTTCCTTGGTGCTCCCTAGTCTGCTCTACAAACATTTTCTTCTCCATTGCCTACTTGAATTCCACTTTCAGAAACACTCTTGCCTCCAAGAAAAACACTCTCCTAGATTCATCTGCCTTTCCAGCTATTGTCCCATCTCTCACTTCCTTTTATCTTTGTACCTCTCCTGCATTCATTTTTTTCTCTCCCCATTTACCCACTTCCATCCAGTATCCTCTGTCTCCATGGAAACCACTTTGGGATGATTCCTATCTGAGCGAATGGCCAAAATTTTGCTTCTTTGTCACCTCCCATTACGATCCTTCTGTTTGAGTTCTTGCTTTCTCTTGGCTTCTGCGACTTGGTGTCACTGTCACCTCTCTGGGTGCTCTCTGAGTATTTCCTTTTCCACAGCTATCCCCTTATTTCTCCCTCTTTTTCCTACGTTTTGGAATCCTTCTATGGGTTTCTTTTTACCCAGCAACTGGTAGTTTCAGTCTAAGGCAGGTTTGAAACTGTCTTGTACATAAATGGCTTGCAGGGATCTGTCTTCTGTTCTCCAGTCCCAGTCTACTGTCTTGCATCTTCCACCATCTTTCTGAGGTCTCAATTTGCATATTATTTCATCTGGGGAGCACAAATTGGGTGACTTATTTATCTGCTTTGGCAGACCTCATTTCATAGTCAAGGCCATGTTTATCCCATCATTCATTTTCACTTCTCACTCATTTGTGGCTGTTTACAACTTTATTTGAATTTCCACTGGGGCACTTCAAAAAGCGTAGAATTCAGATCGAGCTTCCCAAAGGAGTCACTTTCCTCTAAATCCTTTCTATTACCTCTGCTAACTAGTATACTTAATAACACCATTCTTCTTCTTGCATTCTGGCTGGTTAAAATGAAAATCATGTTTGACTTCCCTTTTCTCCCTTATTCCACCCAATGCTGCAAAAATCCCCCACCCCCTTTATTTACCCTGACAGCTAAATTACCTTCCCACCTTTCCTAAATCAATATGCCACCATCTATCTTTGCTTCATCAATCCCTAAAATTTTGCTGTTGCAGCAGTGATGATAAGGCATGTGCTACTCCTGGAAAAAAAAATACGTTGAGGTACGCAACCAACGCTGAGTGACTCATCGCTCAGAAGCATCCTGAGCTGTGTCCTGGACCCTCTGGACATCCTGAGATGCTTCACTTGCTTTTTTGGACTTTGGAGGAGGTCAAAGGCTGTAGAGAAGGTTATGACGGGCTTAATTTTTGGGTTCTGCTTGGTATTCTCAGCCAGGGAGAAGCAATCCTGTAATGGATTGCTAATTTCATTGGAAAGTGTCCCAGGTCTATTTTGGGCAAGGTACATCTCTTTTCTGCAAAACACTCAGTAACTTGTTTTATGACTGGAAGAGTGACAAACAGTAGTAATAATTTCAAATGTCAACTGGCAGCTCCTACACGCACTCAATGCAGACACAGTCAGTTATCTCTGAGCGTAGGAGGTGTTTTGTACTTAATTCCACCTGGACCACGTTGTTCCCAGAACGGTATTTGCTGCTTCCACTAGTGAGTAATTTAAGTAATAATGATGCAACCATTTTAGTATGCATTTCTGCCTTTTTTTTGCCCAATTTTTCTAATATGTCTACCCATTAGAGATGGCTTTCTCGGAGGCACGCCAAGAACAGCTGGAGTGGAGCCGAAGTGTCAGTGGTGTCCTGTTGCCATTAGGTCAGCACAGCAGGGGGAGTCTACACGGACAGGCTTGATATATTCAGCAAAACAGCGGGGACACTGCCTGTGAACATAGCTTGAACTTTCAGTAGCAACCAAGCGGTTAAGATACCCAGAATAATGGTGGTATAAGAAATTAGATAAAATGGGGAGAGGGCTGGAGGAAACCAGCAATGTTCCTGTTTGTTGCATTGATTCTGAGCCAGGATAATACTGATTTAGATATTTGATAACACTATTCTGCAATGTATATCCAAATACCAAAAGCCCACTGTTGTATTGAGACTGTCTGACTTGTCTCTGTGGGCAGGGAAGAGGGACTGGCTTCTCCAAGGGTATCACTAAGCAGAAGCTTAAGTGAGGTGAAACTAGGGAAATTTATCCTCCTTCACAGAAGAAACCAAAGATTAGCTTTCCCAGCTTGTCTGGTTTTAATACGGAAATGCGGATACCTTACAAAGAATAATTGTTGAGAGCATATCCACTGGAAGCGTGGTCTGGTCTGAATAGAGATGTGTCTGCGTGCAAAGTTAAGCACTCCAGCGTATAATGAAGTGCTCTGTGTCATAACATGTCATGTTCGATACCATTATGACCCAGGCTGATGTGATCCAACTCAACAGACTGTGTTACCCAAATGTTACATGCTGGGAACATGCGGCAATATGTCAATGCACTTAGTCAAGCAAGGTAGTAAAATAAATAAAATAAAATGGAGCTCTTCTCTTAGCAGCTATTTCTTTTTTTTTTTTTTTCCTATTTGTAGTTGCAATTGGGGAGTAACTAATTTGAGTCAGAACAAAGTGGACATCCCCAGAATGGATGCACAGCTGCTAAATTTCATGTCATGCTACCACCATTTGCTTTCAAAACCCAGAACAAAAACACCAAGTAAAATCACCTTTGGGAGGAAAAGATAAATGAAGCATTTCCTAGACAGAGAAACACATTATATCAAGAACCTGAGGTCTACATCAAATGCAATATGACAGTCCCCATTCAGACGACATCCCAGTGGTCCTGTTACTCCAATTTATGCTGGGAATGGTGAATTTTGCTCTGATATGAAGTGTATCTCAATTGCCAGGTCTCTGTTTTAAAGCAGCCACAGAAAAATGGGGAAAATGGGGTTGTTTCACTGAAAAAAAAAAAAAAGGTTGGGCTTGACCTCTTCCTACTCATTTAAGGCCCTGAATTTTGCATGTGCACAGACAGGAACATAAGAACACATATCCTGCGTCAAACTAAAGGTGTGTCTTGTTTCATAGCCTGCTTCTGAGAGCAAGCACTTGAGCAGAGTTCATATTTTTACATTAGCCTTGTTATTAGGACATCTTATTATCCTTAGTTCCCTCAGCCACAGGTTTGTTGTTGATACCTTTACATTGTCTTACCGAATGCCGATATTACCTAGCTGCTAGAATCATATCATCATAAAATCACAGAATGGTTTGGGTTGGAAGGGACCTTCAAGATCATCGAGTTCCACCCCCCTGCCATGGGCAGGGACACCTCCCACTAGCCCAGGTTGCTCAAAGCCTCATCCAGCCTGGCCTTGAACCCCTCCTGGGATGGGGCAGACAAAACTGCAACACCGGGGCTGCGTTTGCTAACCCAACAGAGAAGAACGCTGTCAAGTCTCAACTGAGAGCCAGAAGGTATAAACCATATCAGATACAATAGCTTCTGTCAGAAAGTGAGGTGGGACAAATTGTCACAAGGTGAAGAATACTTGACCACATATACAGGTGGCTTACCTTTTCTCCAGCAGGCAAAGAAAGTGGAAACCAGGAGCTGGAGGTGGGACCTCTTCCATAAACAGGATTCATGAAGGAGATGGATGGTGGTGGATCTCAGTGTTTTTCTTCTGTAGTTTTTTTCTAGGTATGGAGTTGGTGCAGACCTCACCCCAGAACAGTCAATGGTCTTCCCAAAACTGAGGATGGTCTGCCTGTTTAATCCCTCTCCCAAGCTGTATTGTATTCAGTTAGAGCTGTTTTCACATCAACATTGGAAAAAAGATTCCGACGTTTCATGAATTCCATGGTCTCAGCACAGCAAGCTGCACGGCAGAGTCATATCCAACACTTCCCAAAGCCTGAGAATATTTATTTCTTTGTTTGAACCTGTCAACAAACATGAAGAAACACTTTAATCTTAGTGCAACTTCTGTTCCTAAAGCATAAACCTTCTGCAAGCTTCAGAGATACATCCTAGGTGTGTTGAGCTTCTGTGACTGTCTAAGGCTATGAGGAAGGTCAAGGGAGAAGGAATGATGATCAATTTATTAGGCAAACTGACAAAGTTGGAAGAAACATACAAGGTCTGGGGATCCCCAGCTCTCCTGGAGATGATGCAAAGTCATAAAGAAGCAGCTATATATCCAAAAATTTGATTCCTACAGATGAAATCCGTTGTTCTGATTAAGCACCTTGCCTTAGTGTAAATCAGGATGTCTCTGGTTATACTGGTAAAGGCATGAAAACTTTCAGCAGATGCGCATCTGGGTCATTCATTTGCAAAATGTTCAGGGATTACTAGAGGCGAAGCGTACTCTATAAATGTCAGATGTCGACAGCATTACATTCAGCCATAATAAGCTTTAAGCAGAAGAAAGTTCCCTTAAAATATCAACCTTTCACCCAGCAGTGCTCATTTAAGAGTTTCAGAGATGCTGCACATTAGTGGCCCAATAAATAATGGTAGTGAAAAGGTCAAGTAACCTGTTAGGAAAATCTTACTGTTCGGTGAATGAGCTTGCTGAATCGCAGCCAGTGTGAAACCCCAGTATTAGTTCATTTGTGTCCAGCCTGCCCCAATTCATGCTGCTAAACCCTGTCCTTGCTGAAATCTGAAACGATCCTGAAACTACGGTGACTGTACAACGTGTCAGAGTTGAGTTAGGCAAAACTTCGAAACCGTTTTTCCTAGTGAGGTTAGCAATGTCGTCAATTAAAATGTTTTGCTCTTTAAAGAAGTGACACATTTATTCTCTTCTGGGAAATTTTTCAAAAACTTTTGAAAAAAAAATATTTGGGGAAAAAAACAGCCAAGAAAGGAAAAAAGCTACAGAGTAGACGAGAATACAGAACTGGCCCCCAGAAATAAAATGAAAGCATTTGGGAAAATGTTGGCTTAAAATTTAAACAGCAAGGGTTAGATTGTGTTGATTTCTTCATTTTTCCATTGAAAGCAGCATTTTAAAGGTAGGTTTTAAAAAAAAGAAAGATTAAAAAATAAAAGCCAAGCTTGTATGAGCTAAGTAGGATCCCCGAAGGTCAGAGATTTCTCCAGGAGTTCTGTGGTTCTCAGAGTTTGGCTCCCACACAACCACCCTCCTTGTTCATTAGAGGTGTCCAAAACCACCTCTCACCACCATTTTTCTCCTTGTTCCTCTCTTACATCAAATCCCACACTTCGCTGTAGCTTTTGGGATCATTATATCCCCAAGTCTTTATCAAGTTCTTCGATAAGATGATATTTATTGGATCTTGCAGACGTTGTCTTTCAAGATGTTTTGTTTTGAACTGGTTTAAATAAAATACGAAGCTGAACCCCAATCCTTAAAAATTTTCCACTGTGTGTTTAAAAGCAGAACTAAAGGCAAAAGATCCAAAAAGTTGTCCGCACACTAAAACTGGGAAATTGTACTTCTTGGTTTTATTGCACCAAGAATATATTTTATTTTAAATCTTTTGAATTATTTTTATTTTCATTTTATATTTCCCAAAAAAACACAATTTGGATAAAAAATCAAGTTGTAGGAAATTTTCTGAGAGAATCAATCTATTCTAAACATTTTTCAAGGCTCAACAATACATTTATTTAGGCTGTTTCATTGAAGCTATGATGATAAGATTTGGGTCAGATCCACAAACCCATGAAGACACCTGGCCTTAGTGCGTTCACAAAGATTTAGGCACGCAACATCCAGTTTTGGTTTTGAGCACGTGAATTTGAAATTTAGTAAGGGGGATGCAGCACGTACCCCACTTTTCACTCCTCCCTCCTCTAGATTCCAGCTGTAAATTGTGTCTCCTACAGCTGGGAACACACGACTCATGGCTCCTAATCCTCTTCTAAGCATCAGACCACTTTAACAAAAATACATTAGTTCATACAGATGATCTAATATATTTTTTTACAATAATTACAGAAAGTAGCATCTCTCTTTTTTCTTTTTTTCCCTGTTGTTTCCAAAAGCTGACTATCTATGAAAAACAAAAAGTAAGAATTTACAGCAGGTTTTTTTTTTATTTTCCCTGTTAGATTGCAATAAAGATTGGGTAGGTCAAAGCTGTGCTGTTCAAAAGTTTATTTACTTCCCACTGTGATTTCTCCTTGAAAGAGTAAGGGCAAAGTAACCTTTGGATCTTCAAAAGCTCTGGCACTGCTGTGATTATTCCAAGAGAAATTTGTATATTGTTAGGTTGGCAGCAAGCCGTTCAGTCCCACGAGAGATTCGGCTAATAGCTCAGGTGAGCTGAGAAGAGCTGCGGTTACTTGGATATTCCTATACTGCATATCATTAATTAATCTACTCCAGCGAGCTCTTTCTGCACCATTGTATATTCCCTGCTTATACAGTCTTATCGACCCAACGCTGGGAAAAATCAATTCTTGTAATCTATCTTATTACATTTAAATATATGTACAGAACTTGATATAGTACAACAGCAGTGGGGCTTGAAAGAGGCAAGGAAAAATGCCCGGGAAGGAGGAGAAAGAGGAGGAGCAGATAACACCATGATACACTGGGGTAAGCGCAGCAGATCTGCCATAATTTTTTTTTTTTTTTTTTTTTCAAATTCACACCACACCAGCTCTTAGGTAAAAGGGTAACACGCATCTCACGTGAAATGTGGTATCTGGGGATGTATGTACCCAGAAATCCATGGCACATCTGACCCTCTTACAGCCTCATCGAAGGATTCTTAAGTCTTGCAAAAGTCCTTGCAGTTCATGGTTTTAACTCTTGATGTCCCTGCTGTGTTGGCCAAAATACAATGCCTTTAAAAGCAAATCCTTATTTCTTTACCAGTCCAATAAAAACTCTGTCATTATCCTGATTTTGGTGTTATTAAGATCTGTTCTCATATTTAAATGGAACTTGATAGATAAGGTGACCTGAATTTCCACAAAGATTAGGTTGATGAAAAATAAAAAAGGGCAAAAGGATGATCTGGGGATACACAGGATTGTTAGATTCAGTGTAGTCCCTGGGAAAATCATGGTGTGATTCTTCTTGGAACATATTTCTAGGGTCAGGAAGGAGTATAAAATAACCAGGAAGGGTTAGCATAGATTTACTAAGTATAAATCATGCCTGACCAGTTCAACCAGGCTCTTCACGGTGATGTATTGTGGGAGGACAGGACACAGTGGACACTGTAGCAGGAGAGGTTCAGCCTGGAAATAAGGAGAGACTTTGTCATGATATTAGGAAGAAATGTTTTCCTGTGAGTGTGATGAGGCAGTGGCCCAGGGTGCCCAGAGAAGCTGTGGGTGCCCCATCCCTGGAGGGGTTCAAGGCCAGGCTGGATGAGGCTTTGGGCAACCTGGGCTAGTGGGAGGTGTCCCTGACCATGGCAGGGGTTGGAACTGGATGATCTTGAAGGTCCCTTTCCACCTGAACCATTCTATGATTCTTTGCTTCCATGATTCTATAAAAAATGGGTGAGGCTACTATAGCAAGCTGAATCCAGAAGAGGCTTCCTGCAACCCAGAACCATCCTGGGGTAGATTAAGGTGGGTGCAAGTGCCCAAGATTGGGCTAGTGTGCACCTGAATGCCATGAAAACACAATTTTATAATGGGAACCTGTGCAGGCGATGAAGATGTGTCAGATAGGTGCCTTTCAGCCTTCTCCTCTAACAGCTTTGCCCCTTTCTTTTGTTTTGTCTTCATAAGCCAGCTTTATAGAAAAGGGATAAGAAGATCTAAAAGCTTTGCTTTGGCTTCCTTCCCTCCAACAATAGAGCAACGACAAATCCGAGACGCTGCCAGCCCTCCTTCAAGGGCTGGATTGATGTCCCTGCCTCGTGGTTAGACCCAGCTGGGAGAAGGGGAATTAGGCCTTGTCTTTCAATTACTGCTGTTTTGCTCAGGGCCGCACATTGAAGCCTCCCAGCGGAGAAGTCCTTCTTACCACTTATAATCTCTGAATTGTATTTGAAAATAAAGCTTTTAATTAAAGCTGGCATTTCTCAGCTTCCCACTGGCAGCCGACATCTGCCTGCAAAGAAATATCTTCTGTGACACTTGCAGTACAGAAACCCGGTGTTAAAGTGAGTAAACTAATTCCTTGCTCTCCTGCCATCAGATGAGATGTGAAAGACAAGCTCCTCGACACTTACATCCATTAAAGATCCCACGGCATTTCACAACAGCGAGGGGGTTAACCCCAGTGACCTGGCCAGATTCCAGCTCAAGTAATCTCCATCTCAAATCCTCCCTTCCTTCAGTTCCTTACCTGACATAGCTCCTTCGCTCCCCATGCTTTGTCTTTGCTGTGAGCCATCGATGCAAAGAGTTAAACAGCTGCTCGCTTAGCTCGAAGATGATGGCGTTTCATAGGTGGGTCCTTCCACATGCACCCAACAATAA
This sequence comes from Pterocles gutturalis, assembly GCF_000699245.1. NCBI lineage: Eukaryota > Metazoa > Chordata > Aves > Pterocliformes > Pteroclidae > Pterocles > Pterocles gutturalis. The sequence continues at coordinate 14,631 of NW_010124713.1, forward strand.
TGCGATGGCATCTTTTTCCAACCCCAACGTGTTGATCCTGATCTGAGACAAACCTTACGAAAAATTTCCTGCCCAAAGCAATATTTAGGCAGAGTCTTCAGCAGCTGACAGGGACCGTTTCAAATGCTATAACCCAACCATTTCCATAGTGCTGTCTGTATTATCTCACTTAATTAACATTCAAGGATATAGAGAGCCTTAACAGTATTGGCAAAGTTCTTTAAGGACTTGAATTGCACAGTGATACAATTGAATCCTCTTATGACATCTTTTAAATCTGATGGGAGCCTTTTTGTGTTTTAAGTGAGGATCTTGACACATAAATTAATTTTATTATGCCTGTTTCTCCAGGGGTCCTGAGGGCAAGGTTTTTTTTCCTCTGCTCACAGTCGTGTATTCTGATGTGGGCTAATTGTCTCCCATTCTTCTCCCTGCAGCAGCCGGCACTTCAGGCATTTTATGTGCCAAGTATGTCATATGCAGCATAATCCTGGTGAGGGAGAAGGAGGAGAGGGTAGATTGAAATTTCCTATTGACAATATCTCTGATAGTCATGTTACACGTCTAGTCTGTGAGTTTTACAAGTTTCATGAAGACTTGGAATTCCATCAACCCAAAAAGACCAAACCAAAACAAAACAAAACCAAATCCAACAGGTGGGAAATGTCGAGGATTCAACACCATAAGATAAAAATCAAAATCACTTATCCTCCAGCACTGGCAGTCCCAAAGTGTCATTAAAGTCAAGGAAAAACAATAAGTAGGAAACAAATGTGGCCTCAGGAGTTTGTTCACAATAGCACTGCATGTTCTCAAAAACAAAACAGCCTCAAATAAGATATTAAAACTCAGAATCATCTCTGCTAATGTAACATCTCTATCTGATACAATGGAGATTACCCTGGAGATATTTTATGTTTTCAGCAGCTTTTTTTCTTCCCATCATTAAATATTTAGTAGCTCTAATTTATCACTTTAATATTGAGTTGTTTTGGCTTCGACGCTTGGGCCATGAACTGAATTGCACAAACGAGAGGAAACTCTGCGTGTTTACCAGTTCCAGACTGAAGAAGGATATGGTGTGCTTACATCTCCAATGCCTTGCACCACACATGGTCACCTATGTCAGAGGAAAATGCATTCAATCTTGGAAAAGACTTGACCATCCCTTCCGGTGATAGCTTCTGCTGAGCAGACACATCTGCAAAAAGAAAATGTTCCTCCACGTTCAACTGTAGCAAAATGTGGCCTGTGGCCTGTTCTGGGATAATCTTGACCAAAAAAAATGTGTCTGATTTGTGCATCTCCCAAAAGGAGTTCAGTGAGGGAAAGAAGAGTTATATTCTCTGTAAGCTCTTTTGAAAAATCTTACCCTTAAAGTGTTTTGAGGTCCCGAACAGCAAATGTGATAGAAGTGGACATTTCCCTTTGGGATCTGATGCTTCAGGCTTTAGCTGTCTTTCAGCAAGGGTCATTTAATTAATTCAGCCCCGTTCTGCTACAGTCAGGATGTTCTGCCTTCAGAACAGGGCTCTGACACGGCTGCTCTCTGCATATGCTAGACAACCATTAAAAGATAAGAACAGTAATCCAAATTAGTATAAAGATCTGAATAGACAGGACCCAAGTTGCGTGAAAGAAATAAAAGTACACTCAGCATTTGTACTACCAACCAAAATACAGTCATGGCATCTAAATCTTTCCATTAATTCGGTTGTCTGTGGGTGTAGCACCATTTGCTTCTGTAAGTTCCCTGGGACTGACTGGCAGTGAAAATCATAAAGGAGGACTGTGCTCAGACTGCTTTGTGAGACAGAAAATGAAAGTTGGGTGCAAGTTGTCAAATACCTTGGTTACAAGTGAGTAGGAACAAACTGGTCTTATATTTATTCCCATTTATATGTAGAAAATCTCTGCATAACTCGCTGAAGAAAAAATGTCCTTACAAGACTAGACTGAAAAGTGAATCAAGATCCAAAACAAATCTTAGATCTTCCTCAGACCTTACATTTTATATTTTAAAACAGAATTCTCAGATCCAAACCTCCCAGTGCTCTAGAGTCTAGGCTGAAACTGTAACCTGGAAAATACAATTTTGGCCATCACTAGCAGAAGGCCAAGGGCTTTGTGCTCACCCAACACTGCAGGGTCTCAGGATGTCTCTGTGCTTGCCTCGCCCTGAGCTGGGTGTCCTTCTGATCACAAGTGTCCCATAGACAAGGACTCGTGACCAACCTGCCTGAGCTCAGCGCTGGGGACACCCAACATGGCCAAGAGCTGCCGCCCCGGGCAGGCACTGCCCAGCAAACACCAGATCTGTGTGTGCCCGGGGTGCTGGGCAGCTCTGCCACTGGTGCTGGGGACCAGGGAGGAGGGAACAGGGAGGATGTAGTGGGGAGGGGGAGGGTGAAGATACCACTGGGAGAACCCAGGAGTGAGGAGGAAGAAATCCCCCAGTGGACATCACACTCCTCACAGGAAAGACCTCAGGATGGTGGTGACTCGTAACCTTCTACCTGATTGTGCCTGAAGGAGACTGATCCTGTCACCCCTGGGATGCAGAGGGACACTGGCAGGGTGAGCATCATACCAGAGATAAGGGGTAGAGTCTAGGAACGTTTTTTTTTGTTTGTTTGTTTGAAAATTTAAACTGCATTATAGATGAGACTTTTTAAAATGTTAATTAACTATTTTGGAATATTAGACTTTCAAAATATTAATTGGACTAACAAATTCTTGGCTCCATTTATATTTTATGTCTTCCCCCCCATAAAAACAGTTTGGAAGGAGAATAAGGTATTCTGGGTTTTTGTTATCTTAGGGCTGAGATCTCATGACGCTACTTCCATTCTGCCTTAGAGCATAATTTCAAGCTCTGAGTTAGCTTTGAATTTAGCCAGGTACAGATAGAAGGATAGCATCTGTCTTTGACTTGACTTAATCAGTAATATCAACCCCTCATCTTGCTGAGCAAAATTTTCTACTACAAGCAACAACATTATTAAGAAAATGTTCACCACCTGATTTTCCAAAGGGAATTAAAGACCATTCTCACCTCTCTTATATCTCAGCAGCACTCCAGGCTGAATAGATGCAGGAATTTCACTGCCCTTGGGAACAATCTTTCTCTGAGAACAAACCCCAACAAACTATAATTTGTCTGCGAATGTCATCTCCAGCATAATCAAGTATTGACTTAATTAGAAATCATTTTAAGTGATGCATAGGGAGAAAAAACATATTTTTTTTCAAAGTATTCCTCATTTGTAATTATTATTTCACTTGTGAATCTTCCACACTCCATTGAAAATGCCATATGGAAAACAAATTAGCTTGCTACAGTGACTAATGTTTACTGCCATTTCTGCTCTGAAGTTTTGGGCCAAGTTTTTAAATCATCAGTCCTCTCTCTGGCAAAACTGCCAATGAAATCAGTCTGTACGATCAACGACTGGCTATAAGTAGAAGCACTACTATAGGAAATGGCGGTACGTCCCACCTGGTCACCAAGAGTAATCCAGGAATTTAATAGCAAGCAGTTATTTATTTAAACAGTTGCCTAAAAACGTTGCATATGCTAAATATGATAGAACTGAAATTATGCTGCTTTCGTTGGGAGAAGGACAATATTTCCCAGTTGCATCGAGTGGCTGATTGTGGGGAGCTTCATGATCTGTTATGAGCTTCACAGCCTTGCACGTCATTTGCACCTTTCTTTAGCTCAGTCTCTCCACTTGGAATAAAATAATACTTAGTCTTGAAATATGATGTGGCTAATTATACTCTTGTACTGCACCTGTCACTCCAGTCTCATATATTTCCCCTTCACTTGGCTGTTCCCTGATCCTCCAGGATAACGCTGAGCGCATTTTTTTCTCGCAGTATTCTTCCCCTTAATTTCACCAAGTGTAGGCATTGCTTTTACAGAATAGTGACTTTCAGGGTTATCCTCCTTCCTTTTTTGAAGACTGGCCTGAAGTTGGATTCTCTCCCACCTTCTGCTGCTTTTTCAGTGTACTGTTTCCAAACAGTCAGTAGTACAAGAAATTCATTTGTTGTGAGCAATTTGCCTCGTACCGCACACATTTGCTCAGGTAGAAGCCATTGGCTCGCCTTCCACCCATGTCCAGAAGGTTCTCGCAATAACCGTAAAAGCTGGGATTTCTCTTTTCTTTTCAAACACCTGAATTATGTGGAATTGGAAGGAGCCATATGGATATGAGCACGTAAAGCCGGCAAGAGCTTTTGGTTCTTCTGCTCTGGGAATTTAATGGAAGTTTTAATTCAAGTTTCTATGGCTGAGTCCTGCATGAGCAAGTTCTGTTTCTAATGGCCATATGGAATTCCCATTGGTGAGAGCTCATCTGGAGCGTGCCAAGAGGATCCGTATTAAAAAAAATAGTGGTTGGTAGTGCAGATCAGAACGAAGGACTTGGCTCGGTGCAGTAAAACACTTAGCCATCCAAAGATAGGGGCACAAAGTACTGAAGAGTGTGGGAGTTGCTTAGGACTAAGGACTTCAGGGTCTGGACTGTTTGTATCATTATTAGGTATTATTTATTAATTATAATGTATCTAATCACTACTTGGAGGACAGGACAGTTGGCAACAGTAACTCTATTAGCCAAAATTATGAGTGTTTCAAAACACCATCTGTTGATGGTTACCTCTAAGCAATGAAAATAGAAACCACATTTACATACTGGTTGGCTGTGGAGCACCTCCAGGGCTCTGGCCGAGGGCATGCTGCTGGGCATAGACTTTATGACCATTTGTTTCTGTACAGACCTCCTGCCTCCTTCTTCTGCAGTGTCAAATAGACTCCAATACTCTCGTCAGCATCCGTGTAGTACGGAATCATTTATTTACTTACCCTAAACAGAAATATAGGGCAAAAATGTTCCCAATTATCACAACCACATCATATGGAGTGGAAAGTACCCTACTACTACCTCAACAATCTTTGAAATCAAAGGAGGTGTATACATTTAAGCTTTCCAGCCAGGACTAAACCCCTGCATGAAAAATATAGGACACAACACACACCTTTTTAACAGAAAACACTGTTAATGTTGCAAAGTAAAGCACTTGAAAATTAGGGAATGCCAGATTGATTGTTGCCATGGAGAAGTCCTTGAGAGCATTAATCACTGCCTCAAGAGCTGGGTTTGAATAGTGTGCAGAAAATAAAACATGGGGCCACACACGGAACCGCAATGTGAAAACAAAACATCACATAGCTGCTCGTTAAATGAACACCATTATCCCGTGCACTGAAGGTAGGTGTCCTGCAGAAAGGAACAGCACGGGATCATGTAATTAACATTCTACCATCATGCATATGCACAGCGAATGATCTGGGAGCTCGCCAACACCTCTGAAGTTTTGAGTGCTTGCCTACATAACGTCCTCCTTTTATGTGATTGTGTTTGAATGACAACTTTGAATTTATTTTTCTGAGAAAATAAGTGAATTGACAGAAGATTCATCTGTCATAGGTTGTACTGCTTCGTTTCAGCCCCAGGGTCCTCATTTGCAGTGGAAGGAGGGCAACACTCAAACTACAGAAGACAGGTTTAAGAGTCTGGAGATTTGGGTCCTTGCCAGCCATGTCCTCCCTGCAAGGCAGGTGAGCTCTGTCATGGGCCTCCAGTTGTGGTCCCTTTTAGGGTATGAGATCTTGTGGAGCACACAAAGGAGCTGGAAACAAAAGTGTGCTGTAGGGACAGGGTGAGGGTGTGCATCAGGTGAGATGTCCAGGATGCTCCACAAAGTGCATCTCCCCACGGTCTAAAAGCTGAGGACCTCTCAGATCTGCCATGAACGTGTTGTGTGATCTTGAGCAAGATGGTCTCCAGCTCTGTGCCTCACTTTTTCTATCCATAAAATAGGGATAATGATGCTTGACTTCTCACATGTCTTTGTCAGCAATGGGCAAAAGGATATTTAAGCTCAATATGTTATATGGATGCATTTCTCAATGTTAATTAAAGCTTTTTCATAATATATTCTACATTTTGGATGGCCATCTTTGTTTCTCTCTCCCTCCTTTGTTACCTATTCCCCATTTCAATTGATTAAAAAAAAAATCTTGCTCTTGCACTGCCCTTTTATGTGAGCATTGGCTGCCCTTTACCCACCGCCCAGGTTTAATATTCTCAAATTTTATTAACCAGTTATTTACAAACTGCCAAATCAAATACATTAGCAAGCAAGACTCAAAACAAGACAAAAGATCCTGTGTTAGTCTCTCACTGAGTAAATAATCTGCTTGGGTCATGTATAATTAATCAATCTGTTATTTCACAGAGGACTAAACCATTCTTGTCCATCCTGGCAAATAACACAGTGCTCTGTATTTTTCTCTGATTCCCTCTGTTGCACATGCAAACAGTTGACTACGTGCTTCTTCCAGAAAGGAAAAGAGCAAATTTAACAGAATGACACTAAGGAGAAGCTGGAGACTTTGTCACGCAAACTCAAGACCACTGTGGTAGATGAGTGGTACATTAGAGATAAAAATCTTTTCCAAAGGGGATCAAACATCTGCAGAAACATGGCATGATCAAACATTCCCCAGTACATGGCCACAACACCTATTATGTACAGAAACATTCATTTTAAGTTGGTTTATTTTATAGAATCATA
>NW_010124714.1:0-1152 GCF_000699245.1 Pterocles gutturalis
GGGAGCTGGGGGGCGAGGCCGAGCCGGGGGACGGTGTCCCCGCAGGGTCAGGCAGCAGGAAGCAGCGCCCCACGGCATGCTGGGAGCTGTGGGCCTGGGGCTGGGCTGAGGTGAGGCCTGGGGCTGCCCGGGGGTCAGCAAGGCCCTTGGTGGGGTGTGGGGGTGTCTCCTGCCTCTGGCCACCCGGGGAGGCGGGGGGAGCTCCAGGCTGGAGCCGAAAAAAAAAGATGCGGCTAGAAGGTGCCCTCAGCTGCAGCCAAAGGACACCCAGCCTCTCCCTGTGAGGAGGGGTCCCTGGGAGTGGTCCTCAGCAGAGCAGATCGCCAACTTGCACCGCAGGAGACAGAGGTGTCTGAGCTGTAAAATTCTGCTGTCAGCACCGAGAGCGGGAACTGCGGTGAGTCCAGGGCCCCCGGGAGTCCTGTCACCCTGCTTCTGCGCCTGGGTCCCTCCCTGTGCCCGACACCCCCCCCTCTCCCTGTGAGGAGGGGTCCCTGGGAGTGGTCCTCAGCAGAGCAGATCGCCAACTTGCACCGCAGGAGACAGAGGTGTCTGAGCTGTAAAATTCTGCTGTCAGCACCGAGAGCGGGAACTGCGGTGAGTCCAGGGCCCCCGGGAGTCCTGTCACCCTGCTTCTGCGCCTGGGTCCCTCCCTGTGCCCGACACCCCCCAGTTGCTTTTCCCTCACTGGTGTCACTTTTTTGCTTCCCTGTACCTCTCTGCTTCTGGCCAGTGTGTCCTGCTCCCTGTTCCTCCCTCTCTAATTTCTGAGCCCCTCTCTTTCTCTGCCATTCTACCCGCCCCTTTGCTTTTTCTTGCTCTCCCTCTGTCCTGCTCCCTGCCCCTCTTTTTTTTCTTCCTCTGTCTCTGTCCTGCAGCCCATTGCGTGTTTGGTTTTTTTTTTCGTTCTCTGCCTCTTCGTCCCAATCTGCATCCCTCCCTGTTTTTTCACAATCTCTCTGGCCTCTTGCCTCTCCTGCTTTTTCTCTCTGCCTGTATGTTCTGCTCCCTGTCTCTGTCTTCTTCTTTTTGTCCTCCCCTCTGTGCCCCCCCTCCCTCTCTGTCCTGCTTGCTGTCTCTGTTTCTTTAGTTTCATTCTGTGTCCCACTGTCCCTGTTCTTCCTCCTGTCCATCTCTTGCTCTCGCTGTCCC
>NW_010124715.1:0-213 GCF_000699245.1 Pterocles gutturalis
CGGTGCGCCAGGGCTGCCGCGCAACGCTCCCCTGTCCCTCCCACCGCTCTGCCACCCGCCACTCGTCCAGCTGTTTCCCCCGCCACCAGGTGTGCCCCTTGCCCCCTCGCTGGGCTCCTCGGAGGAGGGTCAGAGCCCTCCTCGGCCTCCTCCGGGCCGGGCAAACCCAGCGCCGCCGCTCGGGGACTGTGGAGTGTGCCAGCCCCGGGCAGC
>NW_010124715.1:267-13428 GCF_000699245.1 Pterocles gutturalis
AGCCGGGCCCTGAGGCCTCTCCCTGGCATCCTGGGAAGCGCTGCAGGAACCAGGGCTTGCTGCAGCCAGCCTCCAGCACCGGAGGTTTAACGTTAACTTTGCCTGGGACAGTGTTAAATCTCAAGTCTTTTAATACAGTCATTTTGCTGTAAGACACTAAAGATCAAAATTCCTGCCATCTGTTCTATACTTGACACAGCATGCCTTCTTTATAAATAATATTTTCTATAGTAAAAGAAAAAAATACTACCAAATCTTAGCTGGTATGATAATATTTACTGCCGCCCCTTTCCTGAGCTCTTCAACCCTCATCACACTTTTCAGTGGTGTAGGGAGTCCTGTAACTGGTCCCTTATCATCACTCTCAGAATACAGTCTAGCCACAACACCTAGATTTTATATAGCCAAGGTCTCAAAGTACGGAAAAGAAATAGATAACTGTCTCACCCACCACACTACACAAAATCAACTTGTGACAGGCAGACAGGGGCTGTAGAGGATCCAGATCATCACATCTCTGGTGAGAAACCTACCCACCTCATCACCTTTTTGCACACAAGTTGAACAACAAGAAATCCCATTTAAAGGTAAGAACGAACTTCTGTACCGTGAGGGTGACTGAGCATGGGCACACAGAAGTTGTGGAGCCTCTCCATCCTTGGAGATAACTTGAAACCCAACCAGACACATCCCTGAGCAACCAGCTCCAGCTGACCCTGCTTTGAGCAGAGCAGTTCAACCAGCCCATCTCCAGAGGTGCCTTCCCACCTCAGCCATTCTCTGATTCAGTGACCACAACAGCAAGCTCTAGATGTAGGGCACTGCTTGGTTTTGAGGTTTGGCAGTCAAAGAAAATGCCTTGACATTCTTGTGGGCAGAATTCCTTCTGGAGAGATGAGGCAAGCAAAAACCTCATGTTCCTCCAAGTTAAATGCAATCAAATATGAATACACTCCATAATTATAGTAGAAGCTTTTTTTTTTTAAAGACCTGAAACAGTTTCTTACCTTACAAAGCTCATCATTCTCCTCTTTGACAGGCAGAGAATTAAGATTTGTGCAGGAGTCTGAGTCTGATATCTCCAGTGAGCTGACATCTTTTTCTGATCCATCACACCTATCGGTAGAATCACTATCCTTCTCCCAATCAATTAACTCTGATTCATCTAAAAGAAAATATTTGTAAAAATAATTTTTCTTAATCACCATATATTATTTGTAAGCATGAAGTCAAAGAGTAATACTGCAATTATCCCTCAAATGGGGAAAAGTGCCAAGCTACATTTTTACACATGTTCAACTGATTTTTACATTTAACTATTTTATGATCCTGTCTCTCATAAAAGCTAAATCCTACTAGCACACAATGGAAGCTTCTGTGAAGAAAGATATTAAAATTACATTTAAAAAAAGACTTAAAAGACTGCCCATAAGGAGGCAGTATATTTAACTGCTTAGGTAGGTAGGGATTTTTTAGTTTAGTTATTATTAGTTTTCCTAGGTTTTAGTTAGGGTTTTTTTTTTGCCCAGATGCATTGGATTTTCCAAGTGCCCTTGTTCCAAATTAACTGTTCTGAGCAAATACCTCATTGACCTGGAACAGCTGAAAATTTGGTGTAGGTTAACATCTGCTGTAAGTGGTAACTCCCATAAAGAAATGAAAAAGTTGAAATGGTCACCTCCTAAAACACCATGGCTAAATACACAGGTCTGCAAATCAAACCTCTAAGCACATCAGACAGAGGATCATTTAGGATAAATTAATAGAAACAGGCACAAGAAAAGATGAAGGTTGGGTTTTTTAAGAAAAAACACAACAAAAAGGCAACATCAAAGACAGAGATGCAGAACGGTTCTTCTACCATCTTCATGACCAGGTGGTGTTTAATGCAACTCCAAAAGCCCACTCATACCTCTAAGGATTTTGTGAAGGCACTGGAAGCCTGAGGTGCCGTAGCAGCCTCACAACCCATCAGGTCCAAGTGCCACAAGGTACTGAGAGGAAGACTCTCATTGTGTTTTGTACAAGTGAGCATGTTCAGAGAAGGGATGCTTTTGTAAATGTCACATTTCTAACACCAAAAGAGTCGTGTACAGGAGAGAGGCAGCAGACAAAGGAAGCACCTGCAGAACGCTACAGGCACCTGTACAGATCCACAGAACTGTGTCAGTACCTCCTGGACTTGGCAGTGCTTCTGTAGTCTAAATCACTAGTTTCTTCACAGAACTTACAAAGTCTGAAGTCACCCAGACAAATAAACACACAGCTCTGGTGTTGCCTGCTTTTTTCACACATGTGAATGCATTTGTGTTTCTAACTACGAGAAACCTTCATCAGAAATTTGAAACACGAACATCAGTGACCAGGTAGCAACAATAGGTCTCTTGAAGCTGTGTGGCAAGCTGCAGGCAACTTGCGACAGCAGGATGAATTCCTCAATAAAATATGAGACAATCAGTTTTATCTTGTCACACTCAAGTACTGACACTGTCTCTGAAGGTGAACTTCACGTGAAAGGGCACGTCACTATTAAAAATACTTTCTCAGCTATTATCACCATACTTAGAACTGTACCTATATACACACACAGATAACGTGTACAAGTATGTACATGCACAATATGATGGTTACTTGAAAAGGCATAGAAATTACAGCTCTTTTACGCTCCACTGCTTTCAATAACTGTTTTCAATATATTTGTGGGTTTAGAAGAAAAACAGGAAATGATTGGATTTCCTCAGTACTTTCAAGCAGATACATAATGCATTAGGGTTTCTTCATTTACACAGACAAATCAAATTTTGCTATCTTAAAAGAGTAAAAATAGTCTGTGTATTGTCTCTTGATGAGAATTAAAGATTAAAACCTGCAGGATATACTTAGAGGAGACAAGTGCAACAGAATATTAACAGCAGGTTAGAAAAATTCCTGGTGAGTATTAGATTGCAGTCTAGAAAATGGACAGCCCTTCTAGTTGAAAAATAAGGAAAGAAAACTACTAGGAATTACAAAATATGACCGTCAGACATATCAATGACAGTGTTAAATCAATTACAAAAATACAGATAAAAGCAGCAACTCAGTGTTTGAACACTTTGCCAGACATCTAGGATGTGAAGTCTGGCTGTAATACTTCAGATCTAGCTGAAATATTAGACAGCTAACCTGATTTTTTTTCTTTAAGTAGTCACATTGAAAATTCTTCCTAACAAGTTCTAATGCAAATTAAACATTATCCTAATTAGTGCTCACATAATAGAGCACACAAGTAAAGATTTTTCTGTCTTCAGCTGCACTTCTTAATCAATTTCTCTCCCCTCTGTCATCCCTGGCTCCATGAATTAGAAAGCAAGTCCTAAGAACAGAGCTCATGGCTGTTTGCACAATACAGCTAACAGGGGAAACAAGAACACTGTACTGTGTACTGAAATAAAAACTCATGGCACAGAACATCTGCAGCTGCAAACTCTGACACATCTAGTCAGTAGATGCAGAGAGCAACATCACCAGTAGAACAGGGCAAGCAGAAAAAGCTGTTCACAACCCCAGCATCTGTACCACAGCACAGAGAAGGAAATGGTACAACTGTAATATATTGAAATGAACTGACATGTGTCACTCAATGTATGACCTGCCCAACTATGCTCCTTTACTCCAAAGTTTAAAATTTTTGTACATAATTTATACTAAGAGCTTATTCCATACTTAGATGAAATTGATGGAAAAAACACCAACTTCTTTAGTCAAAATAGGATTAGATCATGTCATTTTATCAGAATGACCTCAAAGAATTGTCATTGCAGCACTTGAAGTTGACAGAAGGTTTCCTGACAAATCTGCTTGTGTTTAAACTTACCTTCACTACTACTGTCCTCTAACAATAAATCATGTGTGCTAAGTGATTTCTCTGTTTCGGAAGCATGACTTCTTTTGCTGTGTAACCTTGGAATCAATGTTTTATTTTCATCATCTGAAAAATCGCTGCCACTAGAGGTCCATATTATTTCCTCTGCCTCCTTAGAGCTTTCAGCAGCAGTAGGTCCTATTAAAAAGAATTGTAAAGTGTTAGATTGTTACACAAATGTGATATTATTAAATTTAAAATTCTTAAAAATTAAACTATATTATTGTTGAACTGGAAAATATTATCATTTCTGTCACCAGCCATCAGAGATTAATACTGGAGCATTAACTCACACTTTTTCTACATACACACATTATTTTAATTTTGGTTCTTCACAATAAATGCTTACACTTCATTTTATACAATGAAGCTATCAATCAGTCCTTCAGCAGAGTGAGGACAAGTAACATGACTGTCTGACAAAGTCCTCTACACACAGTCCTAATGCTGCCCGCATGTGCCCTTTCAAAATAGTGAGTGGTTTAAATAAAGACTGTCCTTACAATTCCAGATTTGGGATTTGTCTAACTTTATACAATGAATAACAAATGAATAAAAGTATTCATCAATGTAGATGACTTTCCAGCTTTGTCCTGAAAGAAAAAAAATTAAATTTTCCAGGAGTAACAAAAAATAGCTGTTGTGATTTTGAAGTGAGAAATTTAAATTCAAAATACCTTTCTCCATCATTTTTAATAACAAAAGCAAAGAGAAAAGGATTAATGCTTAGCAGTGGAGTACGCTGAATTAGCAATCACAGGAAGGCAGAATTTTTCACTTCCTACAACTACTAAAGTTTTTTAGGTAAATGAGAAATGAGACAATCACTGAGGATTTGGAATTAGGCAGAAGGGCCTAGAAGAGAGAAACACAACCTACCTCCTCACAAGAACACAAAGAGGTTCTTTTCAGAAATCTGGAAAAGCATGATTTTGAACCCCAAAAGGTAGACAAAAGGCACCAAGTAGGTCATGCACTTAACTCCAACAAAGGCAGCACAGCTGCTGGAGCAAGTAAAACACAAAGACTGAAGAAGCTGCTGCCCCCTCGTTCTTTCCCCTCCTCTGGGCTCAACAAGGGAAGGAGGGAGTCAGTAAGTCCTCCTCCTTACGCCTAGGGTTCTTTTTTAATCACAATATTAAACAGACCCAGGTGCATATAAAAGACTGTGAAAGCAGGAGGTTGACAAAATTCTGTTTTACTATCTATTGCTCATACTTGCAAAATATATGTTTTCTCTTATGCCTGCTTGTCTGCCTCTACCAGAAGAGATAGTTATTTCACTCTATCTAGACGGCTAAGAGTTGTTTTTCATTCCCTCCTCTTAAAAATGTGAAGAATTTAAATATCCTGTCCCTGCAAGAACACACACTGTACACGGCATTAAGTGATGCTTCTTTCATCTGTTCAAGAGCAACAGCTGAAGTGCCTGCAGCTTTACAAAATATATTTCTGGCACTCTAGGTGAATAGAGGAGCCCAATCACAACAGCATCATGTCTGTGTCTCTTATCAAAATTAGCTTCTGATTACACTAGCAGAAGAAGAAAGCAACCGGTATTTTGAGACAACTTCTACCTTGACATAGGGCAAAACAAAGTGACAATCTTCTGACAACACTAATGTGAAACAGTTATACCTGTTACATTTTCAGCAGATGTTAACAGTGGTCCAAGATGCTTCTTAATCCTGGATTTCTTATCAGTAGGTTTCAGAGACTATATTAAAAAGAGACAAAGATTTAATCACCAAGGCGTTAAAGACAATTTTAACATGTAGTAATATACTCAAAACTGTTGTTATTCACCCACCACAACTTAGTAGCACAATGTCAAATTAGTTTTTCTTTCTGCTGGACTGTGGTATAATGAATGAGGCAATAAAGCATGAGAACAGTAATATAAAAGCTGAATTTTCACTGTTTTGGAAAATATAAACTTACTGTGACAGGAATCACATCTGACCTTGCAAAGAACAGCCAGTATTTTCAGCACTAAAATGTGGAAAGCGGGCAGGAAGAACATGATTGATAAAGCATGTGCCCTAATCAAAGGCTACAGAAAGAAGCACTCAGTGGCCCTGCCTCTCATTTCATTAAATCCCACAAGCTATGTGACACTATTACACTCATAGTGTCTATGACTATGACTGCTCAGTACCAGAAGAAGAAACAGAAAAGCAACTTGAAGATTTTCAGCACAAAGCACTTCTCAGAGCTGGTTGAACATCTCTGTTCACAACCAACACACACAAAGAAAATTAAGTATAATTTGATGCATCATCTAAAAGACCATCTGCACCAAGATCCACATCTGCAGGGTCATCAAAAAGCAGGATTTTCTACAGTGAATTCTCTATTGCAAACATACTCTTTAGATCTAGCAAGAGATCTTCAGAGGCAAACTGGAATCTTTTTGTTCCATATTTTTAGGAAATGAAGTACTCCACCCCACATGTCAAATTACTTTTGTATCTTTCATTGTATTATTGAAATTTTCCAAGTGATAAGTCCTATCTAGAACATAATATCTTAACGTATACTTAGAAAATTACACTAACAGGTTAAGACAATGCCCTTACATAATCTTGCTGTCCATTTTTGTCTACTTTGACAGTTACAACAATATGCCATTAATTGGGAAACAATGCAAAAAAGGGCAACATTTGATACTCCAGCCAAGCACGGAAATTGGTTTAACTGTCAGTTTGCATCTCTTTCTTACACCGTTAAGTAAGCCACCATTTTACCTCCAGCACTGAAGTGCTCTGAAAACCATCCCCACACCTATGCCACGCGTTGGAAATTGTAGTAGCAGCCACTGATGTCCTGACATTTGATTTTTTCAGCTGAAGGGGTGTCTCATCTGGGAAGGGTGTGCATTCCACATTCCAAAATCGCTTCCGCTACGAGGAAAAACAAATCCATTAAAGACACCATGTACACGTAATTCTTTTCAAGTGAACTTGACTTAACTAGATCATCCCTTTTTCTGAACACTTCAAAATATAAATTCAAATTTTTAATGGGCTGGGGGGAAGTCTTGAACACTTGCAACCATTTTTTATGCAACACCATATAACAACAACACCACCAATGTCATGGGTAAACTCAATTTTTGATAAGTACACTACTTTCTGCTGATCCACGTACATTTGCCATACCTGTGAGCTGCCCAGTGAAGCTGAAAATATCCTAAAAAGGAACAGCTAAGTAAATTCCATTTTAATTAAAAAATTCCTTCAGACTCACATTTATTCTGATTGAATAGGCCAAACTAGATAATCACTATCCAGCTCTCGATTAAAAAACAAACAAACCCAGACTCTTTGAGCTTTAAGAATCATATTTGTTTTCACAACCATTTCTCCAAAAATGGTAGAGGAAGTGTTGCATTCCTCTTATGTGGGATGCTGGAAGTCATTTGGACTATTAGATAAGTCACGAAACAGGATGCTAATTAGCATCCAGTGCTAATTTCATGCAATAGATTTTAACATCTGAGAACAGCTGAAGCTGAGAGAATTGCCCATTATCACATCCAAAGTTATCTTTAATATTCTACACACGTTTATATATATAAATTGATCTTAAGCACAATAACATCTTAGCCCACTCTGCTACTGAAACTTATCATAGAATCACAGAATGGTTGAGTTGGAAGAGACCTTCAAGATCATCTAGTTCCAACCCCCCTGCCATGGGCAGGGACACCCTCCACTAGCCCAGGTTGCTCAAAGCCTCATCCAGCCTGGCCTTGAACCCCTCCAGGGATGGGGCATCCACAGCTTCTCTGGGCAACCTGTTCCAGTGCCTCACCATCCTCACAGTATAATATTTCTTCCTAATGTCTAATTTAAATCTGCCCTCTTTCAGCTTAAAACTGTTACCCCTCATCCTATTGCTACACTCCCTGATAAATTGCGGTTCCCCAGCATTAACTATATTATCTGCCTGAATGGGTCTTTCTTCTTTTGATATTGTTTTCTCTCAAGCAAGTACATTTCATACCTATATTTAAGAATTACTCCAAAGTTACATTAATCAGCACACACATTTTCAGCCAAGCTGGTCAATCAAGACTGTAACGTACACTTTGAACTAAGAAATGTATGCAAAAAAAATCTCTGGCAACTTTTATCCATCTTGTAACTGATAACATGTATTTGTTTCCTCTGGATCTTTTGAGTGTTCACAGTCCTGAATAGAACAAGTACTTTCCAAAACCATACAGTGCAGCAGCATCTTGCTCCAGCTGGCCAATCCTACTGCCGCATGGTGAAAAGACAGGAGTAAAACAAATGGGCTTTGCAATTTCCTCAGATGGAAGCCAACCTTGCTAAGAGCCTCTCCTCAAATCAGCCTCTCCTCAAATTGCTTGACGTATCTACACCATAAAGTAGTTACGACAAGAGGTCATTATGCCAAAGTCAAATTGGCTCTAGTTTCCTTTTTTGATTTGGGGTTTCCTTTGTTTTGGTTTGGTTTTTTAACCCTAGCCAGCGCTGGAAGCCTTGCTTATACAAATGTTTTCATAGCTTCAAGATGATTTTGCAAGATACATTTTGCAGATGAAAATTTAGAGTGTAAAACACAGTTCATCTAACCTTATATCTTACATGGGAAACCCCAGTTTTGAAGAATGTGTATCTGTGCCAATAACAGCACTATGACCTGTGCACAGGTTCACAATACGCTGCGTTCGATGGTCAACTAAAAGCAGAAATAGTTGCAAACAAGTGAAAAAGCCACGCAAAAGCATGCACAAAGAGGTACATAAAACAGGCTTTGTAACATATTTCTGTTGTTAGGAAGCCCAATAAACATAGAACTAGAGAATTACTCTCTGTTAAGTTTCTCATCCATGCTACTCTTAAAATCATTAAATCCCCTGACAGAATCTCTCAATTTCTCTATGCTGTGCAATACCAATAGCACAAAGAAAGAGCACAGCATAAGAGGCAGGGGACAAACAGCAAAACGTGGCAGCTGATGTACAGCCAGCGGTGCACAACTGTCACAACTGGGGAAGGGAATGCCGTATAAAAATGGGCAGGATAAAAGAAAGCTACATGCCAACTCTCTCCCTCGGTAAGAAGGGGTAGGGTGTGCATAGAAAGGGTTAACAAGAGGTTAACAAGATTTTTAAAAATGCTAATATGAGTAGAACAAATAGCTGGTTTTATGCTTAGATGGTATACATGGTTATGCTTATATTTAGATTGCTACAGTGCAATGTCAAGCAGCACTGAGAGCAACTTTCTAACAGCTGGGAATATTCTTTCAGAGGCACAGGACATTTGTGGACATGACAGGTAAAAAGAGAATTTTAACAGTTAATGACCGTTAACAGAGTAGTTTTATTTAATCCTACACTTTGCTAGCCTGCGTAAGGGCAGGGCTGCTCAGGTTTTCAGAGCAGCACTACAGGGACATCTCAGTACAGGTGGGCTGATGACAAACCAGAAAGAATTTAAGTCCCTTCTTCCCAAGCACTTGGCACTCACCAGTCTCTGTGCAGACGTAGTGACAAAAAGCCAAACTGGCAGCAAACTTATTTAAGAAGCGCTAGTTATCTACAGCTGGCACAGGGGCAGAAGAAAGGATACAAGGACCAGTGGGACCACTCCAGCAGCTGCTTGACATCATGTCAGCTTAATTACAACCTGAAGAAGCATCAGTACCGCTGACAGCTCTGGTTAATTAACTCTTTGTCTCACCACACATCCTCCTCCCCAGGTGCAAGAAAATCAGAGTTTCTGCTACCACCACACAGAAATTTATAGCCGCTCTAGTCACTGCAAAAAATTGGAAACAGTTCCTGAAGTCCCAGAACATGAAAGTAAAGGAATATAGCCTCTACATAAGATGTTCTTCAGCAGCCCTGCAGGTCTCTGTTCAGCTCTTTGCTTTTGAGTGCAGTGTAACATCCCCGTGTCAAGGATGGCACCGTCACCCTTCCCCTGCGGAGCAGCCGGGGGGGCTGCTGCTCCCCGACAGCCTGGCACAGAGTGCCCAAGGAACTCTGCCACAGGAAAGGCCAGCTGGCACCCAGAAATGGAGAATTCTAATGGCTCTTTGCTTCTGCTCCAGCCTGCTCCACGGCACCAGAGAAACTAACATTTTAAGAAACTTGTTTCTCTCAAGAATAGATATTTATAATTAAGCTAATCTGAAGGCCATGCTGTTCCCAAAGAAATGCTGCAACAACAGGGAATTCTCTTAATCTCAAACCATAAGGTTAATAATCTTTTTCCCTGACATAAAAATGGGGCACATAGAAAATATATTGTGTAATTTAATAATGTTATCCATGCAGTGTCTAGAAACAAGATATTGGTATTAAAAAAAAATCGCTGAATCAGGCTCAAAAGAGCTAGATCACATAGACCTGGCATACCTCATAAAAATCAAGATTTATTATGAAACAAAGAGTCAGGCAAAAAAATCTTGTGGATTGTATAGAGCGTCTGAATACAAAATACCACTTCTGAAATTCTGAGTTAAAAAAGGGGATGTCAGGACGGCTACCTCATGCAGGAACTGTCTGTTGACATGTTCATGAAAGCACTGCACTTGGTCTCTGGAGCAGTTCCTTCTAAAGGAGTGAAAAAATTAATCCTGCTCGTGTCAGAGGAATTAGAATCAAGCCCTCCACACAGAAGTCATGGCAAGCAAGCCTTCCCCCATTACTCCTTTCGTTATTTCCAGTGAGAAAAAGGGCAAGTCAGCCTGCATGGGTGTGGGGAAAAGAGAGACACTCTGAAAATTCAATAAATATATACAACGATTATACAACAGACTACTAAAAGTATGGGGCAAGAGGGTTGGATTTGATTTTTAAATAGATAGTCTTCTCTAGAAGATCTCCACTCAACTGATCTATATTGTTACTTATGCCAAATATGTGTTACCCAGAAGCACCCTACATGAAGTCACGGGGATCGTATGTTCAAGGACTATTCACTGCACATCCCTTTACACTCCAGACAATCCCACTTCCTTGAGACGCCTCCAAAAACCATGGAATGAACCCTCAGGAAAACATGACCCAATTGTTATCTACCTCATACGTAAGTGGCATTTCTTTGATACTTCACCTCTCTAACATAAAAAGCAACATAAACTGAAGAACAAAAATAATAACTGTTTCTCTACATGAAATCCTCCTGCTACTGACATGCAAATCCAGAAGTTAGTCATGTCACTTAAGCATCACTCAGAAGTATTCAAATGCAGTTATTGTCTTCTTCCCTAAAATAGAGCAGAACAAACAATAAAGTGCTGAAAATTGCCTCTCTAATTTCCAGAGACTTATGTTTAAAAAAAAAATTTGAAAGGGAACAATTGCATAGAAGTACATAGAAATTTCAAACACTGACCAACAGCCATCCTCCTCTTTCACCTTTGTCCTCAGACTTCACATAAAAGTACTTACAAAGTATAAGAGAAGAGTCTTGGGCTTCAAAAGCCCAACTTAAGATAGCACAAAACTGAATTTGACAACAGGCATCTCATTCTCAGCAAAACTTACTCTTCACACTAGTGAACTCCTGAAAGTGCAGTTATTGCTTTTAGTGCCTGGAGAGAAAGAAAAGTTTTAATCTAATATTAAAACACCCTCGCATTTTAAACACTCAAGTGAGGATTTAAATAAAGGTTGCAGAATTAAAGCCACAGTGTCTTCTTTTCAAGCCAAAATTATTTTTTTCCTATGAAAACCAGTATGCTTATTTTCCAAAGACAATTCACAAGAACACCCATGACACTATCCAAGGAAGGACCTCACCAAGTTGTAATAACTTGTGGAAAAAATCTGAACTGTAAATCTGAACAAGATTAAATTTCCTAACAGGAAAAAAATCTGACTACAGCCACAATGACCTGGCATGCCACCTTCTGCCTTCCATGCTGTCATCATACATTGAGGGGGGGTTGGGAAGTTTTTCTCAAAATACTTTTCCTATTGATATTGATGTGTGGACTGACAGTTTTAAAACCCTTGTGTTCATTATTTTTACTACTCTTAGTGAAAGCTTATTGTCATTGACTGATAGATAGGGATGTATAGACACACACAGGTATGTATGTATACAATATTACCATTTGAATGCCAGGATTTTTTTCACTTATACATGCTTATTTAAGCAACAGTATAAGTAACTACATGCTTCCATTAAGAGAAAAACAAACCCTCATGGAATAACAACACAATCAAAATGCACTTCTTATTCATAACTAGTGCCAACAGAAATCTGGCCTCTGTCAGAAGGGTTGAAACAAAAGTATTTAGAAAAGCTTTCACAAGATTAAATTATCCAGAATGTTTAGGAGACAATAACAGTATCATACCTTTTTGTTATGTATCAGGTTGGCTTGTTTTTTAAAATGATTTAATGAATAGCCAGCAAGTGGAGAGCACTGCCTTGTTTTCACTTGACCAGTATAGTTCTCACAGATACAGTAATGAGGAACACTATATCTGGCTGCAAAAGAAACTACTCTTATCAAAAGCTGTCATCACATTGTGACAAGAGCTGGTTCAACCTTGGCAGTTGAAGTGCACAGTCTTTCACTTAGTCAAGAACTTTAAAACTTTTAGAAGAAAATATAAATAGTGTCAGTATCGCCAGATAATTTAAATGAAGCACAGGCAGTTATTTTAAGCTTGTTGTTGACATTTTCTCACATAGATTATAAATGGGGTTATATTTAAAAATGGCTGTAGAATACTCCCACCACTTCATCCATATGCTAAATGAAAAATTAAATGTTTTAAACTCTAGACGTGTCATTTGAACTCTATGTGTATTTATACAGCAAACACCACCCCCTGTAGTGTGTCTCTCAGCAGCTCCTCAGGAGCAGCACAAGCCCTGCACACCACAGACAGCATCCCACCGACCGTGCTGAGGTACCACCAACCGCACCGAGCAAACTGCCGGAGTGGGGGGACAAATAATGAAAAAACCCACGGGGTGCTTCCCTCCCTCTACCCCCGCTCAACCCAAAGAAACTAAGCTCCTGGAAAGAACACTAAGCCTGGCAATTCTGACAAGTCTCTCTTCCTCCCACGGCTTTGCTTTCCCTGCGCTCCTTCCCCGAGCGCTGTCCCACGGAAAAGCCCGAGTTACACTTTCCCCTCGGCACACCTGTGTTTCCACCGCCTAACGAAGAAGAAAAGCGGAGCGCAGTCCCGGGCACGGGGAGCGCGGTGACGGACGAAGGACCCGCCTTCCCGCTCCAGCGCGGCGGGCTGC
>NW_010124716.1:0-231 GCF_000699245.1 Pterocles gutturalis
TTTTCTTACAGGGGAACTGGTGTCATTTAACATTTCTCTACATATAAGCCTGTTAATGGCAGATGGAAATTGAGAGATTGTCTTGGAAAAATGAGTTGGAATCAACCAAAGAGGACTTTGTTCAGGGTTTTTTCTCTCTCCCTCCACTCCTCCCTCCTCCCCCCCAAGTCCACAGAAAACCACAGTGCGTTTTAAGTGATCAGCTGGAAAAAATAATCTGGATTTATTTTT
>NW_010124716.1:346-589 GCF_000699245.1 Pterocles gutturalis
TTCCTAATTCAGGTTTTATTTACCCTCAGTCAATTCAGCTTCTCTCAGGTCCTTGCCCTGCAAATGCCAGAAACACCCCAGATGAAGCCTACTGAAAGCCTTGCCCATCCTCGGACACAAACCTCTCTCTTTCCTCGCAGCAGAGACCCACAGCACTCAGGACACTGTTACGAGTATGTTGCTTCCCGCTGAAGCTGTGCCAGGGCACAGCCAGGAGCACGGGAGGGATTTGGGGGGAGTGGG
>NW_010124717.1:0-1103 GCF_000699245.1 Pterocles gutturalis
TAATTTAATTATGAATTAGTTAGCTTGACCTTCCGGTGATGAATCCTGTTATGCCTTTGTCTAATAAATTAAAGAACCCTCCACCCTCCGAGAGCGTCTCTCCTAACTACTTACAGAGGGTGACCAAGCCACCTCCTAATTTTCTCTCTAACAAGCTGAATAGATTGAGCTTCTTAATTCTCACTGTACGGCAGGTTTTCCAGCTCACAGGCTGAGCCTGAAGCTCTTGTCTGAATAGTTTCCAGTTCTTCGGTGTTATTTTTGGAAATGCAGACACCAGAAGTGGACACAATAGGAATCTGTTGTGGTCTTTGGATGTCAAGACCAACCTCGTCCTGCTAGGTAATATTTTCTTGCCGATATATCCAAAAATTGTGTAACTCTGATAGACCAGATTACACCAAAAATCCACATTTAGTTTTTATTATCTGTCACATCTCCTCCATCCTCCTCAGAGTCACTGCTTCCCATGACAGCATCCCCCATCCCATGAGCTTCATTTTCTGTTCTGAGATATATGATCTCACATTTGGCTATATTAAAATCACATATTGTTCAAATGAGCAGAGCCTGCCAAGGGATCCAGATTGCTCGGTGTAACTGACCTGGTCCCGTCATTATTTATCACTCCCCCAATTTTTATGTCAAGTAGAAATCATTACTAGCATTGATTTCATATTTTTGTCTGAGTCGCTACAAAGGTATTACACAGTATGGACTAAGAACTGATCTCCAGGCAACCCATCTTCAAACCCTCCCTGCCAGTGGACAATTCCCCGCTGAATTTTTCAGAACAACTAATTAGTCGGCTTTAAATTCATTTAATGTGTGTCATTCTGATTTCACCTCGAGCTAATTTTTTACCAAGAATGTCACCTTTTACCAAGAGTGCCAAGTAAAGTGCCAACCCAACACCTAAATGCTTCGTGACAACAGCCACCTCCACACTACTTCACTTCTCCCTCTCCTGGAAAACAAACCGCGCCCAGAATAACGTTTCCCCTGGGGCACCCATCCCCCGGGATTATTGGGAACGTGGATTTGGGCACCTTCACACCCCCCTCCCCGTGCTAAGCAGCACCGCAGCAGCCTGCGGCTGGTCC
>NW_010124718.1:0-219 GCF_000699245.1 Pterocles gutturalis
CCCCCGCTCGGGGGGGTGTTAATTAAGGGGGGGCGTTAATTAGCACCCAATTAAAGGCCAGCAGAGCCCCTGCTGCCCCACAACCAGCTCTTCCAGCTCTTTTTTGGCCCTTTTCTCGCCGTTTTGGGGCTGGTTTTGGCCCCAATCAGCGTTTTTGCCCATTTCTGCCTTTTTTCGATGCTTTTTTTTTTTGGGGGGGGGGAAACTCAGTTTTGGGGG
>NW_010124718.1:270-719 GCF_000699245.1 Pterocles gutturalis
TACAAAGGGAAAAGTTAAGATCGGTTTAGCAGAGCCGTGTTCGGGGGGAGGAAAAAAAAATAAAAATTATAATAATCAGGATTACGGTCGAAAAAATAAACCAGGATTAAAAATCAGAATTATCAGAATTACGGAGAAAAATAAAAAAAATTAAGCGATGGAATTTCAGTTTTGTTTTGGTTTTTTTTTCCCCCCACACACTGCCCCCCTCCCCTCCTGAAAATGGTCAATTTTTAGGCTGAGGCTGCAAGAAGGGAAGAGATTACGCGGATTATCCAAAAAAATAAAAAAATTAACAACTCCCGGGCGGCGCTCGGCAACCTGCCCCCGTTTTGGGGTGAAAAAGAGACTTTTCTGGATTCAACCCCGCTGGCGCCACCATCCTCGCGGCCTAAAGGAACTGTCGACACGCGAAACGAAAGGTCAGCTAATTACCGCTCGTTAATTAT
>NW_010124719.1:0-3154 GCF_000699245.1 Pterocles gutturalis
TGCGAGCGAGGCAAAGCTATTTTTAGCTAAACCACGGCTGATTAATTGACTCGGGCGGACAGGAGTTTGGAATTAAAATGAGTTTTTAATTAAAATGAGCTTTTAACAATGTCTTTTATTGTCAACATACAATGTTTAAATTCTCAGTTTGTTGTCGTCAGATAGAGAGCGGGGTAATGATACCTGTACGTGAGCGAGTGTCTGTGCGTGGGGGATAAAAAGCCCACGGAGATCCGTTTGTTTGTTCCAGTGGACATAAAAACGCGGAGCGAGGAAGCTGGAGTTCTGGGAGAAGGTGTGTACAGCAATAAAGCAGACAAACACGTACATAATTTGGCGTTGTTTACATGTCAGAAAGCCACATGTACCCCTGCCGAGAGGATTTCGTATTAGATAGTTTACTGTACTTTGATCCGCAGGTCCTTACAGCAAAAAATCTGCAGTTCCTGCAAATGAAAATAAGCTTTTTTTTTTCTTTTTTTTCTTTTTTTTTTTTTCCTAGAGAAATAAACAAAATCACATCTGTCTTGTAGAAGTTGCTGCAGAGCAGCTCACAGGCTGGTTTGCTGGGCTTGTGCCGTTCTCTGCTGCAGTCGGCTTGCGTGTCACAGACGGACTTTAGCGGGACGCTTTCTTGCCCAAACATATAATTTTGTGGTGTACACATGGGAA
Organism: Pterocles gutturalis; assembly: GCF_000699245.1. NCBI lineage: Eukaryota > Metazoa > Chordata > Aves > Pterocliformes > Pteroclidae > Pterocles > Pterocles gutturalis. Next base: position 673 of record NW_010124719.1, read on the forward strand.
GCTTTGATCAGTGGATGTTTATTTCACCCAATCTGAAAAATTCATCAGGTTATGGTATTGTTAACATAGCACAAGCATCTTCTCATTTTTAGGGTGCAATATGTGGATGGAGGTTGTCCTGTAACAGGAAAGCACGCTTTATTCTAACCTGAAAGAGAAGTAAATTAGGTCAGACAAAAGATCAGGGCTGTCATCAGCTGTACAAAAACCCTTCACTCTTGGGTAGAGAGGGCCAGCAATTTATCTGATGATTTCTCTACTTCATTTAATGTTTGAATTGAGCAAGTTGGAAGCCCATAGACAGCAGCCAGCTCGTTTGACAGACCAGTAAGCTGAAGAGCACAGTGCCTGGGCCGCTGCTGATGCTGGTGTTCCCCAGCTATGAGGAAAACCTTCCCTTCTCCCCTCCTGAAACCTCAGACTTCTCAAATTGTGGCTTTCCTTCCATTCCATGGCTGTTAACTTTTACCGAGATAAACAGTGATCTCCCTCTTCTCCTCCCTGTCACCTTTGCCTACCCAGCACACGCACACCCACCTTCACCTTCCCCCTGCTCCCTCCTCTGCCTCCCACTCATCCCACTCCCCCAGGATGAAGCCCAGTGGAAAAGTCTCCCTGCAGAGACCTGCTGCCCCAAAATGGCTCTCCACCTCCTTGCCAGACCATTTCCTTCTTCTTGGTTGCAGTTTGGTTTCTTCAGGGTTGCGTTGCAGTTGTTGGTTGAATTTGGTCTCCCCTTGGCAGCCTCCAGGGAAAGCACGGGTAAAAACAAATGGGGGCTGGGGGTTATTGCCTGCTTTAAAGTTAGCGGTACCATAAAAGCACTTGCTGAAGCATCAGCATTGGCTGTAGATGGATTTATATATATATGTACCTTTTTAACGAGGGAGGGAAAAGACATCAATAACTGCGTGCATTGATAAATGCATGATTCATTCAGCTGCTCTTACTACAGCATCTTCCTTTCTCGTGTTTATTTACTTTTTTAAAATATATCTGGGCAGGCTGCACACCATTCCTTGGCACCCACGGTTACAGCCTCAGAGGCAGTTGTGTGTTCAGCTCCTGAACATCAGTTAAATTTGCTCACTGTCTGCTCTCCCTCCCAAAAAGCTGTTGCTTGTGCAGTACTGTAGACCCTTGCTGGATCTTTAAGTATCAGCTTGGGTTTTTTTTTTTGGTTTGTTTTTCAAGGGATATATAAAAAAATGCCTAAAGCAGGCTATTCGAAAACAAATTAAAGCAGAGGGACACACTTCATGCGTTGCAGGCACACGCTAGTAGAAGAGGGTTAGAAGAATATCATCATTTTACTGGCAAAAGTGACACCAGATCGGGGATTTGATTAATGGTGCAGCATTCACAGGGACTTAGTTCTGTATTTCTGACATATGCAAGTCTTTTGTGTAGTTGCCTCAGTGCAAGAAATTCCTTTATTTTTTTTTCCTGGAGCAGCTGATAATTTGTATGTGTGCTGGATATGCCCAAGGTACTTTCCAAAGACTAAGCACTAGACAGCACAGTATAAAAAAGGAATCCAAAGTTAAGGGAGAGGAAAAAACCCCTCTGGTTTACTTAACTTTTTTATGACCCCTTTTACTAAGCCACTGGAAGAAGCCATAAATTCGCTGAATGTTATAATGAATATGCTTCAATGAAAGTAAAAAAAAAAGCTTAAGAAAATTGTATATGAGCAACAGCATGCCATACACAATTGAGAAACACAGTCTCTTTTGAGCCTGATATTTTAAAAAAGAACAGAGCTGTTGTGTGTTTAATACATGTTCAAAACTAATTGCTTAATTTTGATCATGCCTTTTAAATCCTTGGGTAAGAATCTGTGTTTCCGATATTCTTTTCTACCCCAGTTAAAAGTCTGTACCCAAATACTGCTCCTTCGCCTGTTGTGGTACTGAGCGTTCCTTTCTCTCCTTGGTTGTAGTTTAGTTTTAAATAAAACAAATGTATTCACAGTGTAACAAAGAATGCTTTTATATTACATCATCACACCCCATTTTATCTGCGGAGATTTACAGCTTCTGCAGTCTATAGAAGAAGCTATGCATTTTCCTCTCTCAAAAGCAGTAAATATTTTTTTATGAATGTAGAGTTTACTTAAGAGGAGACACACCGCTCCTTTCGTTAACATTGTGCATAGTTCCCGATGAAATAACATCTGACAAGTGTTGGAGATCCCTGCGGATCCTCGGATATTCTTGGCTTTTGTTCCATTTGGGTCCTGCACGGTTATTGTGCCCGGTTTCCTTTTTCTTTTCCCTAAACCCTGATGCGCTGCCCGGCTCTTTGTCGCAGCGCTTGGGCTTGCTCAGTCTCAGGTGCGCACGGAGGGTTAACCCGCTTTCCCGGAGATTCGGGACACTTCCGAGGAGGGTGCCTGACACACCGGTGCTGCCCGAGAGCCCGCCAACCCTCCGCGGGGGCTCGCTGAGGCGCTGCAGTGAAGCGGGTTATTCCCCCCACC
>NW_010124720.1:0-8212 GCF_000699245.1 Pterocles gutturalis
ACGGGGGTAGAAGGAGCCCGGCGTCCGCCCGGCTCCTCTTCCTCGTCTCTCGGGCATCCCCGTCCCCCCACGGGAGTCCCCGGGCGGTTGAGCCCTTCTCTGCAGTTTTTAAGCCTCTCGCGGGGGTTATGACTTGCAGCAGGGGAGCGAGGTGCTGAAGCGCTGCTCCGCGGCAGCCGGGGATTCTTCCCTTCAGTCCCGAAAGGACACGGGGCTGGGTGCTGGCGTGGCACAGGAGTGTCCGGCTGGCCTTCAGCGTCTTCCCTGTGGAAGCAGCCGCCCTGTTCAGAAACTTGTGATATGCCTTTTCCAGACTGTTGTTGTGTTGGGTGGGCGTTGTGTTTTGTAGCGGTTGATTTTTGGGTGGGTTTGGTTTTTGCTTTTTTTTTCAACCCCCTCTGTGTCCTACTATCTCGGCAGATGATATGCAGGTTTGGTGTGTGGGTTGTTTGGTGGGGTTTTTTTTCCCCCCCAAGTCCTTATGTGCAGTATATTGTGTGTGCTTTCAGTTATGTTTACTCTTTCTATCTCAATAAATCTTTAAAGCACAAATTCTGCAGTAAGCTTGTATTCCATCTTTTTTCTTCTACCGAGGGCAAGTTTGAAATTGAAGCACAAGCTATGAATTAAGGACAGGAACTAGCCGTATTGCTTTTATGTATCACTCAGTGTCACTGGCATGTTACGGTTGGGGAATCCAATTTCCCTCTTGTTTGGGTATCCATTAAATCAGGTTAGGGTCGGTTTTTAATAGTGTGTAACAGAATTGGAACTTGGGTATGAAATCAGATTTATAGACCTGTGTATGTACAACACTTTCATTTAAAAAGCTTTTTTTTTTTTTTCCCCTCCTTCTTGTATGCATACTGCAAAGAACCCTCACAAGCTAGATGCAGTGCTAACTTTATTTTCTTCCTGTCATCTTACCTACTACTTTGGGTTTGTAGGTTATCTGTGTTAGGTTCTTTTGAAATGTTGACCCTTTCTACTTAGTTTTTCCTCTCTGCAATACAAGTTATCTACCTTTATTTTCTAGAGTTATTGATCACTTTATTATTTGTCAGTGATGTAGAAAAGCTGTCATTATGGAATTACTTGAAAGATTGTAACTGGAAGCAGGTTTTAAGGCAGATCTGTGGGTGCTGTTTATGTTCAGGAAACAGTGTTAGATTTTTGGCAATATGTAATGTGTATGGGATGTGAAAGAATGAAAACTGCACATTGTTTTGCTGGTTAACAGATCAGCATGGGTCTGGAAGCATGATGTGAAAACAAGTGACAGAAGAGAGGATAAAAGGAGCAAGGCTTGCTGGTCAAAACAACAGGATTGAAGAAGGAATGGGAAAGCTAGCATGAGTTTACAGGAATGAAACTACTGTTAGAAATGAACTGGAAAGGGGAGTAGAATTAAAATGCTTTAAAAGGGAATAATTTTTTTTAATGTATAAGGTGATCGGATCACTCTGGATGTTGTTCATTTCTAAATCAGAAACAAATAAACAATAAATTTGTGCCTAGGTGACTTTGAATTCAAGCTACGATGACAGAGGATGCAAGTTATTATTCTCTGCAGGCAGTTTTGGTCTTATTCCAGGTCTTGGTGAATGTATCCAGGTGATAAAGGTACTACCCTAAATAACACCCCTGCTAAGCTGCCTCTGCTGAGAATCCAGAGATGGCATTTCTTGCCAACTGCACCCCTCTCCTAGTCACCCCCGGCAGTAGTTCCTGGCAAAATCAGGGGTGAGGCCCATTAACACAGACTTCTGCAGAAATGGCAGTGAGATCTCCTATTGTGTGGGTGCATCTTCTGTCTCTCATAATACACTTGTGTCTTAGATTATTTTTTTTAAATCAGTCTGTTTTAAGTAACATAGTAGATATGTGTTTGTGTAGGTGCAAAAATGAGTTTTGGGGTGTCCTTCTTTGACAGATCAGACTCCAACATCATTAACTTCTTTACAAGTGAATTGAATGCATTTTATGACACTTTTCATAAGACCCAGAACAGGATAGTTCTGTGAGTGTCTCAGTCTTTTTGGATGTGGATCTTTCTGTTTTGATTTTGCTTTGTCTTCAGATAATCTATCTGAAGAGTTAAATGTGGCAGGATATTGCAGGAGTGAGCTCTCTAATCCTCATCTGTCTGGTGTAGGTGATAGGGATACCACTGACACATCCTCAAAATGCAGATAATTGCAGAACTGGGGTTAAAAAAAAATAAGTATCTCTTTGGATATTAAACTGGCGATATTATTTTTAAAATTATTTAGTGAAAATACTTCTTTTCACAACTGCATATTACATCTGTTGTAGGACAGATAAGGTTGCATAAGTCGACAATGAATTTTTAGAATTGAAATAATGGGTTGACAAAACAAGAGATAGTTTTGTGTATTAAAGAAGTTCCGATTATCTGGCAGATATTGTAGCAAGCTCAGAACTATATATGCTGCTGATGTAACAGAAGGTATATATTCTCTTGTATTTTCAATGTATGTATTTTTAATAAATGTTACGTATTTTCTAGAAAGCTTTCTGCTGCTTGCTCTCTTCGTGGATAGTACTGCTACCTGGGCATGCAGCTAAATGTGCTAGAACAATGAATGTATAGTTTTTATGATACCAGTTTTTAAAATGTTGCCCAAAATAATCATATTTTTGAACTACATCTAGTCAAGGTGTGTCATTCAGAACCTCCCCATCTATTGTTTTTCTTTCTGCTCCCAGAAATTGGAGGAACTCCCAGAAACATCACTGGAAGAGCCCTGTCATGTCCCATCTTAATTAGTTTCAGCGATGCTTTTGTGTCAATTTTGTTTATTAGGTTTTTTTTAATAACTAAATGCTGCAACAGGAGACAATCTAGTTGTGACAGAAGTGCATGTGTATATTTAAAAATAGCTTGAGGAAGTTGTGAGTAAAGTTATTTTTACTCAATACAGACAGTCTTGCGTAAGGGACTTCTTGTCATGTGGTAAGGAGTAGGAATTGTTGAATGGCTTTTCTTGCTTAAGTAAGAGGATCATTTACCAGATAAACTGTCTTTCTGTGTCTCACTGTTTTTGTAAATGCCTTTTTAGGTTAAAAAAAAAAAAGTTTGGAAAACTTGCATAGTTTCAGTAGTCCACCAGCGCTCCCGCTAGGATGAAAATTTGTAGTTCATGAGTGATCTGAGAGGGACCTTTTTCACCTGGATGTCAGGCTGTGCTGCCATTCACCTGGAGAGGTGTATAACCAAGCCTGCGTGATTCATCATCTGATTGGGTCCTGCAGTTCTCACTGAAAGAGCTCTGCCTGAATGAAGAGGGGATATTAGGCTTTCTATTTTTAAATGGCTTATGAAAACAGATACGGGATCAGCAGCTTCCAAGATGGAGGGTATATCACTGCCAAATCTTCTCAACGTTTCACTTAAACTATTTGGTTTTAGTCAGTATTTGTGTATTTAATAAATTCCGTGTTTCCAAAAGGTGTGTTTATCCTCTCCTCTAGGCACTCCTTGACATATTTAAAATATATTTTTACCAACAGACTCCTCTAGGGACTCCTCCATTCCTTATAATTAGCATGTAATTATCACCCAGCAACTGAAGACATAGTTAAAATTTTGTGATCCCCCAAAAGAGTTCTTCCAGATAGGCCTTCCAAGGCCTCCCCCGAAGGTCAGGCAGCATCCTCCTGTATGCACTGGCAGCTGTCTCCATGGGCAGAGATGTTCAGTGTGAACAATACAGTGGCTATTACAAATCGGAGAGAGGTCGTTTCCTCTCTTGGAGAAATGAGAGTGTCTAGTCGAACATAGGGCTGATTTGGGGTTTCTTTATATTAAAAAAACGTGACTGAGACTTACAGAAATGACATTTAGTTTTGTTACTGCAGTTGAAACTTGAAGATGTCCTTCTCTGCTAGGAGGACAAGGGGCAATGGGTTCAAGCTGGAACATAGGAGGTTCCGCTTGAGTATGAGGAAAAACTTCTTTACAGTGAGGGTGACAGAGCACTGGAACAGGCTGCCCAGAGAGGCTGTGGAGTCTCCTTCTCTGGAGACATTCAAAGCCCGCCTGGATGCGTTCTTGTGTGATCTGATCTAGGTGTCCTGCTCCGGCAGGGGGATTGGACTAGATGATCTTTCGAGGTCCCTTCCAATCTCTAACATTCTGTGATTCTGTGATTCTGTGAGGCTTGCCTGAAGAACCATGTCTTGGAAGATGTAGCACTCCACATTCTCCCAGTTGGGGGAAAGAGAAAGTCCAGACCAGGTTATGGCTTTGTGCTGTGTCAGATATGCCAATAAATGTCTCTGTGTTTAGCAAAGCAAATTAATGGAGTCCCTGTTGTCTCTCTGTTGAGGTTAACAGAAGAGGCTGCAAATATGGTTTGTGATACTCTCTAATTTGTGGTGGTTTAAGGCAACTAATTTTAAACTAGATGGTACCATAAAAGTTGCAGATCCTGTTATTTTGGGAAGGAGTTTGAGAGCTTTAAGTGTTGGTTTAAGAAGCTGGATTTTCTGATCTAAAATCTCCTGGTTCATGAAGTAGAGCACTAATTAGAAGTGAAGGTAGCATAACGAAAGCGCTTTCTGGTGTAACTGAATGACCTCTGGGAGGACATAGCCTGGCACCCACTTTGGAAGCTTTTGGCTTCCAGAACAATTTGAATGAAAGACACTTTTCTCCAATTGCAGTCTATGCTTGAAACAAGTTGTACTTGACTACATTCACTGGAATACTGAGTACTGTAAGGGTATAAACTGTTGCAGCCCTTCTTTACGGCAGGTCAGAGATTAAGAACAAGTTGCTGAATGTCTTCAAGTTTAGCATCTAAAGCATTTGAGAGATGTGTCTAGCATCCTGCAGAGTGTTTTTTGTATGCCTTATGGTAGTAAGTAGAAGCTCATTCTAAAATAAGATCCACATTGTACAGAATATCCTGCTGTGTCAGATGATGCATGTACGTGAAACAAAACGGGTAGAACCATCCCTAGGGTTATGTAAGTTGTGAGTGAGTATTGGGTGCCATCTTGGCCTTTAAATTAATGAAGAAACACCCAGTCTTTTAAAACAGCCACAACTGTTTCTGTGATGTGTGCTTAAGTTGAATATTACTGTCATAATTGCAAATTAATGTTGGTTATTAAGGAGGAAGAGCTCAAATACCCTGTTCCTGCTCTGTCATACATATAATTATGTCAGACGTTGTTTTGAGCTTCACACAATAATGCCCCATGAATTGGGTGGACTTGACAACTAGCAGCTGTACTGTGTCCAGTTATAACTGTACAGTATGGTATTTTCTCTCGTGCATACCCCCCCATTTCTCATTTTACTACTTAGGCTTATTTTCCTATAGGAGTAATCTACATTGAGTGCAGAAGAAAGCAGTCTTTCAAAAACAACTTCCCTTGCGCTTTGGTACAATCAATATTAAGAAAACTAATGTTCTAGTACATGCAGATGGAAACCGTGGAAAAGCAGAGACTTTGATATTTCAGATTAAGAGCTACTAGTCAACTCCAGTGGTATATGGCATATGCAGAGAGAAAAAGATCAGCCCTGTTTGAAACCTGTGTTTAAGAGCCTAGTTCTGCAAATTTAGGATGCCTGTTGTGACACAAAATTGCATCTACAGTGGTGTGGTGAGCTTGCATTTTTAAATAGATGTTTCTTTACTGAATTGCATTCTAAATGTGTCTACTTCTTTAGAACGTATGGAAAATGGAAAGAGGTATTAGTCCAGAACTGTCAACACTGGTGAAACAATCCTGTCTGGCTTTATTGGCTTAATTTACAATCTTTTCATAAGTGGGAAGCCTCTATTGTTGGAAGACTCTTACTGGTGGTGTTTAGAAAGACAGAAACATAGAGTCATTAGAATGACGAAGGTCAACAAGGTCTTGTTTGGTTGTGTGTGTATTTTATTTTTTTTTAATTGGGCTGGGATACAACCTTGAAATTAAGCCACAGGTTTCTAGATACTGAGATATTAAACTAAAGTAGCTGAGGCACAGGGTACAGAAACTGCAGGGTTAACTGCTGTAAGTGTATCGAAACGGCCAATTCTTTTAATTGATTGAATAATAACTTTGACAGATAACTTCTAATTTACATCATGTTGCTTCATAATTGCAGTTTGCCTATTGCATTTAATCTGAGATCTACAGGACTGAGTTTATATGCATGATCTGGCACCATGTTTGACTAGGTGTTAGCTCTTCAGCGTCTGGACATAGTAATGCTTGTTACTCGTTTTGCAGTTAAAATTGACTAAATAAGCCATAAAGGATCAGGAAAGCGGAATAGTTTTTCAGTAGTAACCCTATTTTGCTTTTGCAAAGTCTGTTAGTAATTGAGAGGAGAATTTTCCAAGTGCTGAACTTGTTCAAAGCTTTGTAACTCCATTAAGTAAGTTTATGTGGGTACAAGCTAAGGTAATTGCTTTCCGTCTTAAAAGATACTTTTTACAGTAGTGTCCTTCTGTAGATGAATGTACAAGTAATGCTATCTTACGTTTGAAATAACCTTGGGAATTGTACTAATCACACAAAATCCTGTAAATTACAGTAATGTGCCCTGTAATTGTCTCTAGCTTTCCCCTTTTCCCCCAGATAAGGGGATAAAAATATTTCAGCATCCTTTTTTTTGCTTAGAGTTAAAATGGTTTAAGTCTTGTAGTGATCTCAGGCTGAACTTGATATGACCCAGTGTCTGAAGCTACAACTTCTACTTAATTCAAAACGCTTAACATAGGGCGATTAACAATCGCTGGAAATCTGAATTCTTGTTCCCTTGTGTTTTGATTCTCAAACAATCTTTACAAAGGCCTGTTTTTGGAGAGCCGAGTACAGTCTTTTGTTTCCAGATAAAATTGATGGCTGCAAATGAAAGAATAAAGAAGGCTCTCTATTCATGTCCCCCAGCCTTTGTTTCAGTGGGCATTGTTTCAGTTTATGAGAGCTGTTTAGTACATATAGATAGCTGGAAAGGCAGAATGATTCCCAGCCGCATCAGTGCAGACTTGTTCAGAACCCTGCTCTCTCCTCAGCTGCCCACCCAGGACCTTTTTGTTTCAAGGATGCTATGAAAGGCTATTTTTTTTTTTTTCCTTGATCACATTTGCTTTGAGGTCACCTTTTGTTGTACAATAGTTTAAACAAGTCTTACTGTTCTTCTTTCAAATTATGGAAACCTTATCAAACCTGTGATTTGGGTTCTGAAGCTCAGGAAACTGGCAGTTGGAATTGTAATTTTTTATTTTTTTTTACCATCTTTTTATCTTAAAAACTCAACGTGTAAATGGGCTGTTGGGGCTTAGCCTACAGATCCAAGTTCCAGCTTTGCAAGTAACATACTCCCTTGGTAACTTAAACTTGTGCTTAGTGTTTGCTTTCTCTTTAGGGTCCCCATATAAACATTTTAAAGTATGTCAGTGGTTGTGCACAGGTGAGATGCCCGTGTAGTCCTTAAGTCACAACTGAAGCTGCACCACAGTTCAAGTTAACCTGACACTTGATAATTACAGGTTCTCCCACCGGGCACTTACCTGCATAGTGCATTAAATTGGGAGTGAGTAATTTTTTTTTGTATGGTGAGCTTGGCCATGTATGTCAGTGGAGAGATCGCACTTCTGCCCGATCCCTCTTCCCTGAGAAACCCTTGTGGTTTGAGATTCTCCTGTCCCACCTCTGCTCTAATGCTCCCTTTCCCTGAGGTGATGATGGTAAACCAGTATATCACCATCATCTTCTCTTTCTTCACCCCTTTTTTTCTTTTTCCTGTAGGGCTTGCTTTGCCAAGTGTATGCAGGCATGCTTACATGGCCTGGAGTAGGTCTTCTTGATGGAAGCCCATCTGGGAAAGGAAAAAGGAAAATCTAATTTAAGTCTTGATCAGATTTAGGTATGATATAGCAGCACAGTGGCTTGTGCTGTCAAAGACCATATACTAGATCTGGGCACGCACATAGGTAGGCCTTCGCTTGGTATGTAGGTGTGTTTGGGATTTTGCGAGGGCTCTCATGATTGCCAGGATGCATCTCAGCCCAGGCTGGTGTGGGAGCCAGCCTCCCTGCCTTGTGCGGTGTGGAAGGGGTTTTGCTGTGTATGGTCACTCATCCATGTGTAAGCTGGGCTGTTGTCTTTTGCAGTGCTGAAATGAGACAAAAACAATCCACTGAAATTGTAGTCTTTTGCCACAGAAAATTGGATTTCT
>NW_010124720.1:8237-31421 GCF_000699245.1 Pterocles gutturalis
CTTTTTTTTTTTTTTGAACTAGACAACAAACTGTACTGGAAACGAACTTAGCTATCAGAAGTATCTTCTGAACATGGAACACTACAGAACAAACAAGTTTCCAAAGGCTGTGTTATATGCCTTAATAAAAAGGCATTTATGAAACTCTTAAAGAATGTGATTTGAGGGGAAACTTTCTTAACAAGTGAGAGAACAAACAATTTCAGTGGCTCCGCCAAAAAAACTTGTTGTGCAAATTTAATAATGAGCTGCTCTCCTTTTAACTGAAAGTCGCTTTGAAATAGAAGGAGATTGCATTGGAAACATTTGGCTTTATATGGTATCCATTTGAATGCTAGCACAAATATAAGTTCTGCTAAGTCACTGCAAATGTAGCATTTTATCTTAGTTTACTTGTTCTGGTGCAACCTCACATAGAAATACTCTAAATAAAGCATTTTAAGTCAGCGGTTGAAGTCGTTCCTCTCAAGTAATCTGGCTATGAAAAATTTGCCAATGGGTTTTGTGCAACATTTATTTCCAGAGGAAGGAATGTTTTTGTTCGCCTTATGGTTCCCCTTCAGTCTTGATGGCTGGTTTAGTGGAAATGTTCAGTTGTCAGAAGAATCAAGTTTGTGTATTATTTAGATCTTAGCAGACAAGTGGGATTTGTTCCTTCCATTCCAGTTATAAGAAAGATTAACCCTTTGCCCTTGCAGTCCTAATTGCAGTTGTTCAGAAACAAAGACGCTGCTTGTACAAGACAGCAGCAGAATGGAGTATGTGCAAACTGGAATGTTTCTCTGGTGAATGAGGGTTGCGAGTATTACATAAATTTTGTCTTGCATTTCAGGCACCGATAAAAGCAACCTGTGAAGATATGTCATGTAAGACTGGATTTCCTGAAGATGTTCACAGTGCAGTGGTGTCAAGGAGTGTACATGGAGGACAGCCTCTTCTCAATGGTACGGTTAGAAAAGATGTTCTGATTATTTTTGTTTTTAATTTCCTGTGGTCGTAACCATAAATCACTCTGGAGCATTTTCATCCTTAAATAGGGCACAGACTTTTGCAGGAGAGAATGTCAGCTGCTCTGTGATTATTTTTTGATTACTGTCATAGGACTTGGAAAATCTGTTGGCATTAGTGGTAGCACATGCACCTCTGTTGACTAATTTGAAAATGCTGAGCGTTACGGACCTTCCTGTGGTTGTCCACTGATTCTCTTTCTCAGCACAGCATTCATACTGATGATACGTATGCCATCAATCTATACTTAGAGCGCATGTATGGATGGTGAGGAGGAGAAACTTGCCCTTCTGCTTTACATCTCCCATAGAAGCACTGCGCTTACACCCAGTCCTAGCACTCATTAATGCAGAGGTAGTTCTCTTACTGCTCTTTCCCAGCAGCCTGAGAGGAGACACCTATGGAAGGGAAGACACAGGACAGGCAGCAACATGAGAGAGCGGTTGTCTGCGAGCCCTTGGTCGGTGTCCGCGACACTGTGGACTCTGCGAGGAGCTGTGCTAGCAGAGGCAGGGCAGTGCCAGCGCTGTCTCTTTGGCAGTGTGCTGCTCTTTCCCCCGGCACCTACCTGCATCTGAATGGCATGGTGCCCAGGCTGAGGATGACCCACTCCTGAGCTCAGTGTGCTGGGCAAGTACAAGCACTTGCCTTCACCAGGGACACGCTCCAAGTCAGTACCTCTGCCTGTGGCTTTTCCAGGTTGGGAGTTGGGCTCATTGCTTTTGTCTCTTATTTTTCAGGGATAGAGTAGTCATCTGTAGGACACAGAGCACAGGCTCTGAATCTTTCCTAGATTTCCCAACCAGTTCAAGTTTCAGTACACAAGCTTGTGGAAATAGAACATTTTAAAAAATGTGCATTAATTTGGGTGTTCTCTAAACTCCTAACATCGTATTTTTTTTCTGATCTAATTTGGAAATTGTGGAACTGACTAAGAACATCAGATTTAGACTGTTTCAAATACATATTAAATAAGGACTAATTTAATTTAATTTGTTGTTTCTTTCATATATAGATATGGTTACACAGATCAAGACATTTAAATGAAAAATTCTAATGAGTCTGCAAAACAAATGAAGTGAAAGCTGTAGTCTTTCTTTTACATGCTGTATGTAGCAGTCTCTCTCCTTAATTGTATTTTTACAGACCTGTTTTGTGCTTTTTTAGAAGTATAATGGAAACTTGAATGCAGAATAAATTGATTAGCTTTAGTGTATTTAAACTTGAGTTATTAAAGCTTTTTCTGTTCAGTTTCAAGGAATTATATTCTACTACCACACACTTTTCTTTTATTAAAGGACAGCTTAGAAATTCATACATTAAAATAAATGTTCTGCCAAATGAGAAAATAATAAAGAGGAAAGAGAATTTTCCTCGCTTTCCCACCAAATGGGAGTTAATAGTTGACTCTACTGTGGATTCCTGCAGTAGCCATCAGGACTGAGAACTCCTTTGGTAGGTGATGTACAAACCCGGAGAGAGGGGCAGAAACAGAGCTCAGCAGGCAAGTGGTTTACAAAGGTGCCACCTCAAAACCACCAAATGTTTGTTACTGGTGAATTATCACGTTGTCAGTTCATCTTAAAGTTTTGAGATCCAGCCTGTCTGGTGAAAGTTCTCTCCACTCTTCATGGAGTCAAGACCCTTTCTGCAATTTCTCCCCTTTTTTTCCCACCAGCTGGGTACTACAGTGGGCTGCCCGCTAATTCTGTGTTGGCATTGCTCATACAAATCTGATGATGATGACTGACCAGAGTTAACTGAGTCCGAACTAGTAATGTAGGATGGCAGACTGACTTCCTTTCTCATTACTCATCGCATTCACGCAGTCCCCTCCCTTGCTTCTCAGAAGTGAGTGAAGCATGATTGTTGGTTGGTCTTTGAATAGTATTAAAATCCATAGCATTTTAGGGAAGTAGGAATTGGAAAAACTGTACAAGGCATACAGTATGTATCTCATCATATCAGCTGGTTGAAAAATGCACTGGGGGAGTTTGTTTCCTACTGTTTCCTCTGTTGAATTATTGCAGTGGTTAATTCCTTTGAAAATTCTGACGTGCTTAAAAGCATATAAATTCCTGGTTACACATAAACTTATGGTCCGTCATTGCATAGCTTTGACTTAAATTTAATTATACTGTCATTTTGAAATACTATTGTTGTCAAAAGCCTATTTTCTGGTTATTAAACTAGATTCAGATGCGCTGCAAGTTAAGTATAGTTGCGTGACATTTGCTTCTTAGGCATAACCGTGGGCCTGATTCTGACCTTGGTTGCCTTGCCTCTCTAACTGCACGCTTGTGCTAGGATGAATTCAGAAGTGAGGCGCATAACTGTAGGTTTTCTATATAGTTTAGAAGTGAAAGCTTTAATTTTCTTTGATTTTGTGCATTGATACCACAAGCATGGAGGCTTTATGGTCCTCAGCCAGATGCAGAATAATTTGAACTTGACTCAATGCTTTCTTGAAAAGTTACTTCTTAAAATACTGACCAAGAAAATGACCATATGTTTATTATCCGTCTTGTTCATTTGCTTTTATCTTGTACAGTGGGGTGCAAGCCTCTCTTAAGGTCTTTGGTTTACATCTTACTCACCAAAACTTAAAAAAAAAAATTAGAGTTATTGTATGCCTTGTTGATCTGTGCCTTTCAGCTGTTACAGTAACATAGGATATCTGTGTTCTTAAAGTATTATTACAAGAAATTTTTACTGTAGAGTATGAGGCAGGGTTCCACCATGCACTAGAGGATACTCTATATTGTCTGGAGAGGTTTCTCCTTCTATTTTCTGTGTTCAGGTGGTGCTTATTTTTAAGGGAGGGTTGGACTTGTGCCTATTACATTAAAAAAAAAGTCTTTATAATTGATGATGGCTTTGTCTTTTCATATGGCTAGGATAATATGTATGAGGGCATGAGATGGTGCTACGTGTTCAGTTGTCACAATATGTGAAAAATTGGTGGAGCAATCCATTCAGAATAACATAAATTTGAAAAGGGAAAAAAAAAAAACCCTCACATTTATTAATGTGGTTAGAGGGAAGGAAAGAGAAGGATAGCTGCCCTTGGTTTCAGGATGAGGAAACAGGGACTCCCTTGTGGGGAAGAGATGCAGTCAGTTGGGAAGGCACAGAAAAAGAAACTGGAAACTACTCCTTTAGTAGGTCTTGACTGAGCTGTGTAGGAGGTAGCCTGCAGTATAGGGGTATGCCCTGTTGACTCCTTCCAGCATAGTGTCACCGGTATCCTGTGCTCCCATGTTCCCTGGTACGAACTTCACCCATAGCCTTGGAGACTCTTCAAAGCTGATGTCTTGCACAAAGTCTGGCAACACTGACTTAAAGATGGAATATGCTCAGGTCACTAGATGCATGTAAGCTAAGTACTGTAGGTCTAATTTTGAATTAAATTTCTAATGTTTTACATGTTGTTCTACTTGGTACCAGTCACTTCAGTGAAATTATGGTGATTTTTAGTAAGGAACTGGGTGAGCTCAGAACTAGTATGGTTCATTTCTGTAGAGGGAGGAGAAAGAAAATAATCTCTGAAACAAAATTGAAAGAAAATTCATGCACCTCTAAAAAGTGTCTTACTGATAAAACTGTGGACTTATTTGGGCCTCCATATGTTTTAGAATGTAATATATTTTTAAGTATTTTAGGACTAAATGTTCCAACATTTAAAAAAATAAAATAAATCATATACAAATAACAACTCACAAGGTGTCACCCAGTAGAAGTAGATATTTAACCCAAATTTACAGGCACAGCACTTCTGAATTGTTTCTGTAAACAAAATGTGATTACTATCTGGAGGACCACATATAAGATGTAGTATTTGGAGAAGAAGAGGTTAGTTAAAGAGGGAGTTAACGTTTAATATATTAAATGCACTTGCTTGTGCTGGTTTTATCGCAGTTTCGTTGTTCATCCAGGAAAAAGTACTTGTGGCAGTTTGATAAGTATGTCCAGCCCGTTTATCTGATCTTTGTTCTATATCCTGCAAATTTTAAGATACAAATAATGCATTTCTGCTAAAATCATTCACCTAGGAAGGTTACTTGAATAGTGATTTACAGAATCATATCTTAGAGATTCTTACTCCATTAATTTATTTTAGTGGCTTCTTATCTTTCAGCGACTATTTTAACATTGTCCTGTTACTAAATGCAAGATTTTAGTTCTCTGCTAGACAAATTCATTGTCTAGACAAGATTCCTAAATGTATCCTTTGAGAGTTGTGTAGCTATAAAATATTTCTAAGCTCTTTGAGTTGCACAGTGATAAAGAAAAAAAAATGTTTTGGTGTTGGATCACCAAGATAAGCGGTGATTATGGATGAGTAACAGTGCAGTTTCATGAGCCATTTAAGCCTGAGCAAGCTGAGAGCGTTGCCAAAAGAGGCACGCTTATGCCTTCCCTCCTCTTTGAGCCTGGTACCAAGTGCTCATGAAACCATAAAGTGAGAATGGCGATAGCCAGTTTATCTGGGGTAAAGCTCACAGTCCTACTCCTGAGGCTTTTGATGAAAGATCTTGTATGCTTAAACAGAGCCGCGGTGTGCCTACTGCCTTTTCTCTTCTAGCAGTGAAATTCTTAGAAAATAATATTTGTTTTGACGCTTTCAGACTGAGTGACAAAACTTGATTTTGGTATTCCCACTGGCTTATTTTGTAGTTTACCATTGAAAATACCAGTTGGTCTGAAACAATCTAGAAATGCATTGCTGGGAAAGTGTCGCTTGGGAATTGCCTGGTACTTAAAATTAGCCATTTTTTTCATGATGCAGTGGAGGTTACATGAGTTCTGTCTGTCCCAGGTGAAGCCACTCAGGTTTTTTGTGCTGCTGGTGTTGTTTTGTCTTATATGTAGAAAAATGCCCATCGTCTGCTAAGAATAAAATTCCTTTTAAAAAAAGTCATCCTGCTTAAAGCTGAAGACAGCAGCACATCTTTTAAGACTTATGTCTCATTCCTCTCCACAAACAACTTTTTTACAATTGTATTCTTACTATGGTAGCATGAACTGGTGGCTTTGATATTCTAGTGCACGTTAACAGAGCCAGAGAAAGTGGTTTTAGCAGATTCATATTTTCCACGAGAGATATTAGTCTTTCCTTAAAAAAAAACAACTTTTTTTTTCTTTTCCCTAAAAAAAAAATGAGAATGGTAGCCACTTTGTTTGAAGTCTCCTTGCCCTAAGCAAAAAGACAAGTTGACAAGTTCCTTCCAGGCAGACAGCCAAAGAATCTCAGATGGATGGGGTGTCCCTATGAGCTGCTGGCAAGATGGGGAAAAAATATTTCAGTTTTTCCCAAATGTATTGTTTTCTGAAATTCTCTTCCTGTACACCCCTTTCCCCCCCAAAAAAAAAAGAAGGAAAAAACCCAGAACACCATTCTTCTAGTTAGTCTTTTAAGCCTTAGTGGGAGTGAGAATTTTTTTTTTTTTTTTCCAGAAGCTTATGTTGGGAGTATATTTATATTTTTCCCCGGTTCTGCTTAACATTTAGTAGGTTTAGTTTTGCCCTCTTCCATGTAAAGCAGAGTAAATTTTAACGCCATTACTTGGTGATGCTCTGCATTTTTGATTTATTTTGTGTTGCAGTTGCATTCCAATTCTCAGTCCCTTTCCTTTTTAATCCTTTTGCTCTTCTTTTCTCAAACAGCTTTCCTGTATGTTCTCTTTCTGTACCTCACAGCATCCTGAATTCTCCTGTGTCAGTATTGAGTTTACTGTCCTGCATTGGAAGAGCTTCCATTTGCTTTAAGTACACTAGCACAGTGCCTGTGTTACAGTACATGCTGTCTATCTACATACCAAGCTCTTAATGTATTCTCAGATACTTGTCCCATGAAAATCAGAGCTTGCTTTTGCTGAAGCAAGGGGTTGCTTTTCTTGAAGTAGTTTCCTTGCTCCCTTTCCCTGCTCCCTAGTTAAGAGGATACATAACATATATTTGCCTTACTGAACAGTGGTAAAATATTTGAATGGTGACTCTTTTTTTCTCACTTCAATTTCTGTAAAGTTCTATATCTGATTTGTATGTAATATCCAATTTTTGTCATTAGTATTAAGCTACTGATTAATGCTGGTGTTTTCTCCTTGCAAGCTTCTATGTAGAACATTTTGTATAAACAGGGAGTAAATGTAAATAATGAATTTCAGCAATGTTTTGGGTGTGTGCAAAGGGCAAACATCTTGTTTCAGGAACATAACTCCATTATCCCTCAGTGCGCCCTAAAGCTGTTATGGAATTGTATGGATTTGGATCAATTTATATATACAGTATCAAAAGAGTTTATCACTGGAGTTCTAGATAAGAAGTCATACTAAAAGAAACCTATAAATATGTACTAAACAAAATTGTTTCCTTTTATGGAATATTTGTATTAGAGGTGGAAATATAATTTGCAGTTAAAAGAAAATCCTAAATGTACTATTCTGTCAATTTTTTCCAGAGGAGAAACTTCACTCACCCTTACTCCCTGCAAAAGGAACATTTGCTTCTATTTCCAGTGTAGACTCTTATAACAACATCTTGATAAAGAGAAAAATACAGTTACAGAGAAATTATAGAAATCCTGAACGGTTGCAGTATTGTGGGATGTGTAAATTACTATCTTAGCTAATTAGTCCAACACTGATAGTCATTTCTGTTTATGGTGCATTTACTTGTAATGCACCGAATTAATTACTACTTATTCCTTTTTCCTATATTTGGCTGGTTACTTACAAGGATCTCAAAGTAGTGTCCTTTCTCTGTGCAGAAATGTGAATTGCAAGAGCTGAGTTGTCATCCATCCCAGTAAGGGGCATGGCTCAGCCGGAGATGGCAAAGGAGATGTTTGTTTCTGCCTCTGAAGCTGGGTCTAGCTTTATACTGTTTGTAACACCATTTAGTGTAGCCTTAGCTCAGTTTTAAACTGTGCCATCTGGCCTTGATACCCAAGGGGCCTTTATTTCTCCTGGAATCGCTGTAGTTAGAGCCTTCTCCAAGGCTGACCCGTATTTTAGGGGAGGCTGGGAGGATTGGTGGTTGCAAAGCTGTGCAGAAAGTCTCCTTGACAGGCAAAGATGCCCTTTAGGTATGGGAGATTATTTAGTGACAGCAGAAAAGTTGCTGTTCCTTGCAACAGCTGCATTTAAAAAAAAAAATCATGTGGGTAGACCAATATATGGAATACATGGAGCAAGAACTCAGTGAGGCCATCTGTGTTAGCATAACGTGAGACACATGGTATGTATAATTATGCATTCAAGTTCTCGCTCAAGACTACAATACATCTTTTGTTGACTTGTCATCTTCTTAACAACGTGGAAGACAAATTTACTAGAGTATCCTATTGAACTGATATTATGGGAAAATGCCGTTTATTACAGAACATATTACCATACTAAATAGAGATAAATTCCAGTAGTATTTAAACACTTAATAACTAAATTAAATCAAATACTAGTGTGTTTAATACTTGGATGTCAGTTAGCAAATCCAAGTACAGTGTGAACTGCTCTGAGTTCGGTTGAATGTGGTGAAGAAGTTTCAGTGCCTTTGGTTGAATTTGTGACACTAAATGTGGGGGTATTTTTTAATTGAGAAATGATAACTTTTGGAAGAGTTCACTTCCAAACTTCCAGGGCATGTTGTAGGCATCAGAGTCAGCCCTGCTGAGATCGGAGGGGCAGAAGGAAGGTGCAAGGGAATAGTCTCAGATTTTGTATGGAAGGGAAATGACCTTCTGATTAGGCTGGAGAAGGAGTAACTGGTCTTTTGGTACCCTTTAATTCTTACAAATTTTCCATAACACAGATGATTTTCTACTCTTTTCCATATACCCCAGCAGGGTGATTTGTCCTCCAGAGGGCAAGGAGAGTAATGTTGGGGGATGAGTGGGGTGAAACTCTGGAGTGGAGAATGGGGCTGAAGCTGGGGAAAGTGTGGAAGCAGAAGGATCCAGGTGATGAAGGATGCTGGAATGGGTGGGGGAATGAATGGTGTAGTTCAAGGAGGAAAGGAGAGCACAGGTTCTCCACAACTCTAGAAAGAGCAGAGTACAACTTGGCATTTGTTGAAGGAAGAGGGCAGAAGCAACCTAAGGTAGGATGGAAAGTATCTTGGAGTACTTTCAGATTTCCTCATGACGTCCAGTTTGAGCTAGGCATGGGCATCTGATATCTGTCCTAAGGGAAGTGCCAAGGACCCAGTGGAGCTCACCAAAGTGAATTAAGTGAGCAGATAGTGCTGAGTAGGTTTTCTAGGAGAAACTGCTGGGTCTTTTTCACATCAGAATTGACAACACAATGCCCACATCTTCCTTTTTTTTTTTTTTTTTTTTCAGTTTTTACTAATGCCAAGAAATTAATTATCTGAGTATTCAGCCAAGCTCAGAACATGCACAAGGATGAGCCTTTTGAAGATAAACTGGTTTTATATCCAGGGTATGAGGTTCACTAAAGAAGTACCTATAGCTGCATATCATGACTTGTCCACTGTTCTGGAGACAGCATTTGGTTTGAGTGCTTGGTGTCCATCAGTGTCTATAGAGTGGTCTTGAAACACACTGCTGCTTCTTGCTACAGGTGAATTGGTACCAGTAAGGTTTCTTTTCATTGTTTCTCACCTTGATTGTAGATGTCTAGTTTAAGTGCATGTGAAAATACCAGCCTTAAGTAAAGCTAGGGGAGGCCACACAAAAAAAAATGCAACTTCTTCCTTTGAGTCATATAAATACATCACAGTGATGTGGCTGCAGGATGAATGAGTTAGATCAGCAAGCTGATCTGTCACAAAACTATTTCTGCTTTTTGTGGTGGGCTAATTCTCCCCTGCGTCTGCTTGCTTTGTTGGTTTACAGGGACATGCTGTGGAAAAGGAGATGAGTTAATGAGAAAAGGAGTCTATTAGGGGTGATGAGAGAAAAGGAGGTCAGAGCTGAATGGGACTCCGATGTGTTGGATCTTCTGTTAGGTTTTTTTTTGTGTGTTTTGTTTTTTTCTTGCTGCAGTGCAACTGAGAGCTTTCTCCTGCTGTTTTAATTTATCCCAGGATTGGGCAGCTGAGGGTCAGCTCCCTGCCCATCCCTTGCTGCCTGCTGCATCCCAGTCCTGTCCAGGCATAGTGGTGAATTGTGCCGGCGGTTCTTAGCTGGGTTGCAGATGACAGCGAGCAATCCCATTAACCCGCCAGCCCGGCTGCGGATAATCCCAGAGAACCAGGACACCCAGCGCTGCCTGTGGCTGGGGTCCCCTGTCCCTTGCCCCGTGGCAGCCCCTGCCTGCCGGGGAGCGCTGATGCTCCAGGCAGAGGAGCATCTCCTCCTTCTCACAGTTAGAGGATTTGTCCCATTTTGAGTTTTTCCTGTTCCATTTTACTGTCTGCTGTGTTTTGGCAGACCTGTGAGCAGCAGCAGACACTATGATCTCGTCTGCTCGCCTGCGGGAGCAAGCTCTTTCTTGTGCACCGTGCTGCCTTTTAAGAAGTAGGTTTTCTTTGGTTTTTAAAGTTAATGGCACATGCCTCTCAGGTTGTGGAGAAGAGGAATTATTTAAGCCCCTCTGTGAGTTCCAGTTTAACATTCCCTTAAATAGGAAAGTTATGAATCCCTAAAAGCATAATCTGTAACATAAAAGCTATCAAAATAGTAGTGCAATCTGTTAAAGTGTTTAAAAATTTGATTCTCTGCAGTTTAAAATGTGAAATAAATGTACACTAATTGTTTTGAATGGAGATGAAGATGGTGTTTGAAGCCAGTCTTTAAAGGAATTAGTGAGATAGCACTGCAGTTAATGGTGGAGCACTATTTTTCTGTAATGGGCTCAGCAATGTTCTCTAATTAGCTTGCAAATTGATATTCAAATACAAGTAAACTAGCAATCAAATACAAGCAAAACATCTATGTAAATAGACTTTGGTTTCTGTGTTTAGCATACCTGTACCAAAATTATGTGTGGGTGGAGGGTTAGCTCTTAGTTGTTTTCCAGCATGGAGCTTTTGTTAATGGTGCCTCACTGGTTACATGAGGTCGGTATTTTGGTTCAAGCATATTAAAGGAGGGGAAAAAAAAATCCCTTTTCTTCCACTAGTGAGTGGCTTTCAAACATTAGTAACTTAATACGGAGTGTGTAGAGGTTCTTCCTGTCTTAGTTTCTTTTTAAGTTTTGTCAGCTAGTTGTGCATATAGGATTTGATGCGCAGCTGAGTCAGTGGAAATTATTCTGACCTTCTGGATTTGGATCATGTTTATGTTCGTTATTAAAATCATTGCTGGATGGTGTAGCCGTTTAACTTTCAAGCCTTGTGCCAGAAACAGGATGCATAAAACATAATTGGTGTTGGTGTTGTAGGGTTTTCTGCTGCATAGAATGCAGGTTCTTCAACTTGAATTTAACTTAATGCCTGGCTTAAGTAGTTTGTAAACTTATTTTTCTGCAAAGGAGGATGGTGCAACAAAGCTGGTGCATAAGAACTGTTGTGGGGTAAAGGAAATAAAGATCATATGTTTAAAATTTGGATTTCAGGGTCTTTTAAAACTCTTTAATCTATAAAACATCTCTCTGTCCTTCACACTGATAAGTTGCTAACTACCCTCTCTAAGCTTATTGCTTGTTGGCAGATGGAAGTGTGACTATATCAGTGGGTTAGCTACACATTTTTATCAACCCCCCCATACTTCTTTCATCAGCTGTCCATGGTGTGTGTTGTTCAGCATCGTCTTTTATGCTAAAAGTGCTTTGGAATGCACTTCTCTAAATCAAATGCTTATCACGGTGCATTCCTTAAATCCAGTTGCATAGATTTAGATTTCAGTGCTGGCTATTGTCTGAGTTCTTCAAGGAAAATACAAAAACAAAAAAACCAAAACCAAACTCAAAATACTTGTGTTAGAGTTTTCTGTAAAGCAGCTAGTATGCTCTTTACACCATAGAAAAAATATGTCAGTGAAAGTCTTTGGCTTTCTAACTCAGTATGTGCTTTTCTGTTCAAATAACTGCAATTTTCCTTTTACAGTGCTTTAGTGCATGTTTGTGCTCTTATAAAAAATTGATGTGGTTCTCTGGGGATGGCTAATGGGGGAGTTTAGGTCCCTTTGAGGTCAAGAGTTCAGATCCAGTCTGTCATCTGCATCCAGTAGCCATTAACTGATAGCTGCTCGGTAGGTTATGCAAAAAGAGCCCAGGTTAGTTTGGTTTATTTTGTAGGACTTTATGTTGGAAAGGTATCTATTACGTAAGAGCAGAAATACTGCTGAAATTAGTGGAAACTGGGGCAAGCACATGCAGGCGGGGAGCGTTTGTGTGTATGAAGGTAGATAGAGAAGGTCAATCTTGCGGTGGTTTCCAGACTGTCCGGAAGAGAGAAGCAATGGAGTGAAATTTTAGCCTCTTGGAGTGCATCTATGCATAGCTGGGAGACATTAGGGAAGAAGTTTTAAAAGGGACACCTAGCATTTCAGGTGTCCGAGGTGTTTTTACCTATCTCTAATTGATTAGGTGTGTTTCCCAGAATGGGAATAGCACTGAAACTTAACAACAAAAAACACCTCTCTGACTCTTACATGTCAAGTCACTATCTGCACTTCTGACTCTGCCAAGTCTCATTTAATTAAAATCTTGTCATTATGCTTGTGTGCACGTTAAGTATTTAAGAATTGTGTCATTATTTATAAAAATGGATCATTTTCTCCTCGAGAAGGTGATTTTTATCAGTTGTTACAACTGCAAATGATCTGTTAGTTATTTCCTCCTCCTGGTTTTCGCAGCAAAGGCTCTCTAATTTACAGATGCTGAATAACAACAACAAAAACCAAACCCAAAAGCCAAAGTAGTCACTAAAATGAAAGCTTTTGTTAGCCTTCAGAGAGTTTGTTATTTAAAGGAAGAAAAGCCTGTCAAAATCATGGGTGCACCTGGCTTTGGGACCCAGTTTTGCAAGAGTGCAATCTGTGTTACGATCCCAGCAAGAGCTCCTTGTGGCTGCTGTGGTCTGCTGGGGCAGGTCACAGCACAGGGATGAAGCTTAGCTTGAGGTGGCTACCATCTCCAAGTCTGTGGGTTTTATATTCCAGCGAATTCAATAACTTTGCTTTTCATTTGCAGTCATAATAATACTGAGTTGTGTGCTCCTCTGAAAAAGAAAAAAAAAATGTCCAGAAAGATGATTCTTATTTTTTTGAAGCCCCATTTATCGCTTAGGACAGCAAATAGGCTGAAGGTTTGTTTCTGTAGGTGACCATGAACTTTCATGTGGTACTTAAACTTTTTGTAGGGTCACCAAGTAAGATCTTGGAAAAAAGCTGTTTTTGGAGACTGCTGTGTAATCGAAGGTGGTTGTGTGACTTCTCTTGCATACCGTAGAAGAATGCTCTGCCTGGGTCTGGCCAGGGAGGAAATACATGTTGTGTTGCTTGTCTTGTTGAGTGATGCACCAGTGCACGCCACACGTGGCCCTGCAAGCAGCACGGGGCTTAGCTGGAGCCGATCGATGGATGGGGGCCCCTTTGTTTGGTGGATCGATACGCTGTAATGAACTCGCTGCTCCAGTTCCCTGGTAAGGATCACTGGGGGGGATAGGAAGGTGCCTGTTTTGCTGGAATGAATCAAAATGAAAATTGTGTTTGAAGATTATTTTTTTCTCATGTAGGGATTGAATAACCTTTCTTAGTTTCCTCCACAAACTCTGAAAATCCTGTAGCATGAACTCCTTGCTTACCTGGGAACTGGACGGTACATGTTTTTCATAATGACTTCTTTTTGAAAATACCATGAAATGAATTGATAACCACTTCAGTGTTTAAAAAGAAAGAAATCTGGAAGGAAATCTTTTGGAATACTTTGTTGTTGATATGTTTCCTGATTGTTGTTATTGGAGGTGGTCTGTGTTCCTCTGGGTCAGAGTTGATGTTTTTAATTTGCAAACAGTTAAAATATTGTGGATTTTAGCCTAGCACATGAGCAGAGTCTGGCAAGGGTTTTATGTAGTTCCCCATGCACATTTTTTGACTGTAATACCTTCTCATAAAGCATAGCTTTGTAGAAGGTGTAGAGATAGATAGTTTGATAAGCTGTTACACGAGTGTTTTAAGACAAGGTCTGTAAGCCACATGTATTTATGATGCAGAGAATTTTCCAGACTATACGTAGTGTTCAAATGTCACTGAAGGTCAAAACATGGTTTGTTTGCTTAGAGCTCTTTGTTTTTATTTGGTGTTAGACTTCTCAAGTCTCTGTTTATATTATTGCTTTAGTAAGACTCTTACTGTCTTTCAGTTTAAAATTTTGGCTAGCCGTGCACTGATGCGCCGCAGGATAAATTGAATTCTAAGAGTACTGTGCCATAAACTAAGAGAGGGAAAAGGTCACCTTTGTGTGATAAATGGGAACTGTGTTGATATCCTTGTTCATTTTATATCACATACTTTGTTCATGTTGCTAATTCTACCAGCAACAAAAGCTAAAATGTTTTAACAACAAACTGGTAGTATTAGACATTAGACAAGTCTTTAGAAAGAGCTAGAGATGCTCAGAGGACAGTCAGGTCTGTCATGCTCGTTAAGGGATAGGCAAGTGGTTTTGGGTTGTTTGAGAATGTACCTGCCTAGTTCTGGTAAAATTACCAAGGGTCAATACTAATTTATACCCAGTCTCTTTACTGCCTTTCCAAACTCGTGTGTGCAAATGAATGTGGTATTTCTCTCTTTTTGAATGCGTGCTTCTAAAAAACATATGAAATAAACTTTCTTCAGTATATATAAAAATTAAAGTTAAACTTATAAAGTGCTTTTTGCTGCACACTGCAGAATTCTTAGCAGTGACATGACTTGAATCATTAGGTGTCCGAAGCCCTCCGAGATGGATGTTACAGGTTCCAGGCAGTAGTGTGGTTTTTTAAAAAAGACAGCTAACTGTCTGTTATTGAAAGACTAAAAGATGCTGCCATCTGGGGTTATTGACAATGGCCAGGAAGATTAGGAGACCAATTTAGGAGATTGATTGCCCCAAGCTCCCTCACAGTAAGAGTATGGTTCTCCCCATTTAAAACATATAAGAATTGCAGAGCAGCAGCAGCTCCCAAATAGCAAAGCATATCTTCCTAGCAAGAGACAAACATAAAACAGATGTGCAGTAAAATAAGGTTTGCTCGTACTAGTCCTGCTTGTGCTGCACTCTCCCAGACCCAAATGCACCAAGAGGTTCGGTGCAGAGGCAGTTGCATGACTGTGGACCAGGTGGATAAATTAAAGCTTGGTTTCTGTTTTGGTACTGTGAAAGGTAGAAGGACCAAAGGGTGGTGGACTGGGAGAGAGAGAGGGGAGAAAAAAAAGAGCTGTGTTGAGGGACTGAATTGCACTACTTTCCTGATGCGAGTTGCGCTTCATAGAAGACAATGACAGCTCAGTGCATCTTCACAGATGGTAGAGGAGCTGGGGCAGATTTGCCTTCTTATATCCAAGGCTAAAGTTTTGTATTACAATTAAAGTAGTCTAAGGGTAAGTTACTATTGGAGAGGGCAGTCCTGCATCTCTTCCTGGCCCTACCTGGATCTCCTAATGCTTCTTTTTCACTGGATATAGCGGTTGTGCAGCCTGTCTGAATCAGTGCATAGGCTGATCAAACAGCAGGCTTGTACTGGAGCAAAAGAGGAATTATATTCCCTTGGATCTGCCGGATGAATCAACTTGTCCCACAGCTGCGCTGCAGCGGCTTCTGGGAGAAGAGGGAGATGGGACCATGGACTGCAAAACCACCCGCTTTTGGCAGCATGTTCTGCCTAAATCCCTTTGTCATACCAGAAGTGCATCCTAGCTATGCCTGTAAATATCCCTCGTCATCTACTGAGGCCTTCATCCTCCATCTCTCACTGACCAACAGTATTGCTTTGCTGTCATTTTAGATCTCCAAACACGGTGGTTGATTTGAGCATGTGGTATGCAAATGAGATGACCTTTTTGCTGTGATTACATTTTTTAATGAATGTATAAATCATGGCTATTTCACCATTAACTCAAGCCTTTCTATGAAATACGAGAACGATGTGCAGCATTTTAATCGTTTTCTCCAGTTCGTCCAGTCTCTCTCCCTCCACTCTGACAATCCAGCAGTAAATCCCTACACAAGCAGCAGGTTCTTCAGACAAGATGAGACGTA
This sequence comes from Pterocles gutturalis, assembly GCF_000699245.1. Taxonomy (NCBI): domain Eukaryota; kingdom Metazoa; phylum Chordata; class Aves; order Pterocliformes; family Pteroclidae; genus Pterocles; species Pterocles gutturalis. The sequence goes on from NW_010124720.1 coordinate 24,389, forward strand.
GGTCTGTGAATCACCAAGACAAAGCAAAACGAGCAGAGCTGACTACCATAGTTGCAAGACGCTTTTGCGTGCACCCCCTCTTGAACTCTTTCTTTAGTCACCTGGGTTCATGTAAAACGTGACAGTCAACCTGGGCTGCTCCTGGAGCATCAGGAGCACGCTTGCTCCTCCAGCTTTTCTGCCTGAAGAGTTTGGAGGGACAGCTCTGCCGGAGCCTCCTGCTACAGCTGAGGATGCTGCTGCCTCTGTGCATCCATGGAGGCTGCTGTCCTGCAGCAAGGCTGATCGTGCAGGCTGCCTGCCTGGGCTTTACCTCTGAGGGTCAAAGCCTCCTGTAAGTTACCAATAAAGATGTGCTGACGCCAAGGCAGCAGCAGCAGAACTGGAGCAGCAAGACAAGGATGCATGTGCCCTTCTCTCTGCTCTCGCTAAGCACTATCCTCAGCAGAGAGGCAGGATAGGTGGCTGCAGTGGTGGTGTTTTGTGGGCAGAAGAGCCACAGGGCCTTGTGCAGCAGTCTTCAGAAGTGGTGTTCAGCTCTTTTCCTGTGGTAGATTCTTGTGGTGACAGGGGTTGCTGCTCTTCAGGCACAAAGTAGAGCTAGGGCTGAAGTCTTGTTGCAGGTGTTACTACTGTGGCAACTGGGGTTAAAAACAAAAAAAAGAAACATTCCCTGTGACTTGTAATAATCAGTTAGATTAAGTTAGGGCTGAAAACAACAGGAATGCTTCCTTTCAAGCTGAAGGCTGTGATTTGGTTTGGACAGCAATTTTAAAGCTTCTCTTGAAGGCGGGGGGGGGGGGGGGGAAATTTGGAGGGGGGGGGGGGGGGGGTGAAGCAGACTTTTAAATTATCTACTCCAAAGATCTTTATATAGCACAGTCTGCTGCTCCTCTTAAATTAGTGGTCAGCATAAAAGTAATTCATCAGAACTGGTGGATTTACACAAGTATAAATGTGGTACAAGAAAGAGGAAAATTAATTCCAGAGTTTCTGAGAATACTTGAAATTCAAGGCAAATCTGGCTAGTCTAAAATCAACCATGAACTCAGTAAGTTCCTAGTATTTAGATTTTTTGCTTTTTTGGAAAATCTCAACTGGAAAAGGGAGATTCTATAGAATCTTCTCTAGATCTTATACTCTGGAAAAGGTTTGCAAGTTATTTTTGTGTGTGTTACATGAATGTTGCAGGGAATAACATGCTGGTTTCCTGTTCAGGGACAAATAAATGGGAATAAGGATGTCTCCTGAGACTAATGATGAGTGCACTTTTGTGTGTGATGAAGAACAGAATGCATCTTATTGCATAGGTGTGTTTATCTGAAGAAAGATTTTTTTTTTTAGTATCTAATTTTATTTTAAGCTGAACCAGTGGTCAGGAGTTCTATTCCTTGTTTTTTATTATGACTTAAATGTTTTTCTTAGTATGGGTTTTCACTTAAAGTTGGATGTTTGATAGTACCTTTTAAAAATTAGATTACTGATGTGCAACTGCATCATCTCACCATCCAAAGTTACGTTAGCGTTTTGTACTGGTTTACATGGATGTTTTTTTTTTTATTTGTCCTTGACTTGTAATGAGCCTATTAGCTACAAGCTATCCCCGTGCCCATGGGCAGATCCTGATTCTAAAAGTAAAAGCTGACAGCTGCGGCCAGAGGGGGCTTTTCAATGCAACACAGTGTGGCTTTGCCAATAATTTTAATTTCCTAAGCAGACTTAAAAAGGGAGGGGAGGGTTTTCAGTGTTGAGTCAAAAAATTAATGAGACATTTCTTTTTTATTTTTCCTTTACCTTCAAGATATTTTGTGCTTTTATGAGAACATTGTGAAAATAAATCTGCAGTATTTAGACAGAATGATTTCCTTATTTGAATTCAAGGACTGCCTGCCTTACATGGGTGAATACTTGTCATGGTTCAAAACTTCAGAAGTAGACTGTAATACTGGAAAAAGTAGAGCCATTTCAAGGAGTACTGGACACTTGATAATGTTCTGGTTTTCTGGTTTTCTGTACAAGGCACTGAATGTTAATATTCCAAGGTGACAAAAAGCAAAGCGTACATTTTAAAAGAAACAGTTTTGATATACTTGCACCTTTTCAGCAGAGATCCATAAGTAGTTCATAACAGTTAACGTGCATCTCAGTCTTACTCAAGTATTCTGGGCAAGGAAGGAAGAAAGCCTGAGACAAAATAGATTTGAGAGACAAGTCTCAGTGGTTTGACTGACTAAACTATGGGTTTTTCTTTTATTCCAGGTCACAAGTTGGGAAATTCATGGTGAGACAAAATATGGAAATCTTATAGTTTCTGCGTACTTAACCATTACAAGACTGATAGTTAGAAATTAGTTTTGTAATTTTTCATACTTCCGTCAAACTGCAATAGATGTGGAAACAAGGGATGTCTGTTTTTGTCAAATGATAAATGTAGTACTTCGATGGCAATTAAGTGATACAGGCTCAGCTCTCATTAGATGCATTGTTTTGTTTTTTCTCATTCACTTTCTTGAAGCAGCAGAAAATAGTAAAATTCCATCATTTACATTCAGCACAGAAGTTGCATTCAAAGCTTAAAATTAGTTTTACTTTGTGGAAATTCGTGGTTAACACTGTAGATGAATCTTGCCATATAGTGCTGAAGAGAAGATCATCTTGTCTGCTGGTCCGAGAGCAGGAGGAACAGGGAACATTACATTTCGGGAATCCCTTCACTTTCAGTCACTGTTTCTGGGGGTGGGGAGGGCAGGCAAGAGCCCACACCCTGTTGTGCCATTAGAAACACCAGAGGGTGGGAGGTGATTTGGAGGTGCAGTACTTGCTGTGCTTGCTGTTGGAGAGGTTGTCTGGCAGATGGCACCGGCCAGAACGGTCTCCTCCTTTGTTCAGCCACCCAGCTCCCTCCGGTGTATTTCCTGCTTGCTTCCTCCATCTCTTCAAGAAGGAGGGCCAAGAAGTGCCTCTCTCTTTTTATTTTTTTTTTAAATTTTTATTTTTTCTTTATTTTTTTCTTTTTTTTCTTTTTTTTTTTTTTTTTTTCTCAGTATGTAATACCAGTTTTTGACACCTAGTCCAGTTTATCTTCCACGGTGCAGCCTTTACTCTTAAAAGAATATCCTAGTGCATACAGGAGACTGCTACATGGATGAAAAGTACCTAGTTCAAAGTAAGCATAAGGCTAGTTGGAAGTCATTTGGTTGCCTTTACTGAGACAAGACATTGTCTCCTTAAATGCTGTAATTTGTCACAGTCTGTTTGTTATACTGCTTGTCTTTGTGTGTATTATTGGTCAAGGTAGCTTGTGTCCTGTCAGTACGTCTGTACCGTATTGGTTTTCTATCTTTCCAGCACTGCGCTACCGCAGTTGTAGCAAGATGTACTTCAGCAGTGATCCACCGGAGTTTACAGTGAGTCCGGGGGCTGATCTAAAAACCTTTGTATCGAGTTCCTGGGAAGGCAAGCTCTGGGAACAGATAGCTCGGAACAGAGCCACATGTACTAGTGAGGTTTCAGAGCCCAACAGCAGGCAGAGGCACAGGCAGCCCTCAGGCACGGTGGCATTTGTGTGCCGTGGGCAGCTGGGTTTACTGAGGCACAGTGTGCCACCAGGTCTACCAAGCAAGGATAATCTCCATCTAAGAAGATTAGATCTGTGTGCCACCCTTTCGCCGGGAGTGAAGGCTCAATCTTCAAAGTCTTGGGTGACTCAAGATGCATTTCTTCAAAGTGCATTTAAAGAAAGAATAAAAAGCAAGTCTCAAAGAAGTTAATCTTCCTATTTAAGAAGGGTCTAGCTATAGAACAAGTTTCCAGAGACTATCTTGAGTAGAATAGCCTTTAGAGAGGAAAAATAAGTCTTCTCAAAGAGCAGTTGCAGTATAAGAGACAATGTAAGAAACCTTAACGTAAAGTCTTTTTACATGTTTGTCTGAAATAGTCCTTTGTAAAGAAAAAGAAGTAAAAAAAAAAAAAAAATGGGGGAACCATGAGAACCCTCTTAACAGAGACTCAGAGTTGAACTTCTCATAGAAGACTGATTTCAGTAACCGCTGACCTTTTGCTGTCAGTATTTTTAGCATGGAGAAAGCAGAGTATGATGTTTTAACCTCTCCCCCCTTCTTTTTTCTTCCCCTTTAGGTTTTTAGCCTCTCTTAATCTAGTGTTATGCTTTGGAGAAAGAAGGTTTTTGTTGCTGCCAGTTGGTGTCTATTCCTTAATATGGTTCTTACTTTTTTTTAAGTCATGGAAAATACAAATAAAGTATTGAGTGAGTGAATTCTGAGAGAGACCAGAAAGCGCACGCACATCCACTTCTCTTTGAATGCTACAGATTCCAAGGCTGTTTAAAGTAAATGACATAAGAGGTGTGGCAGTGAGTTGATGGCCCTTATCTCTAGTCACAGGACTTGGGCACGCAGGCGTGTGTGCCCTGTGCCCAGCCGCCATCCTGCCTCAGCTGTTTGGATGCCAGATGTTGAAGGCACCTCTGGACATCTCCAGCCAGCTCCCAGGATGGTAACGGCAGAAACCAGCTGTGGTTTATTTTGGTCTAGTGACTTTGTTGCTGGCCACAGAGGAGAGATATGAAATAAAAAGCACTGCATGCCTCCAGGAGCCTGTAGCGGGTGTGATTTAAGAAGTTATCTGCAGGCAACAGGGTTTTCCATAAACTTCAGAGCATGGATATTGGCTGTCCTTTCTGATAGATTTGTTATTTGTTGGTAGTCATTGTTTTGTGCATTAAGTAAAGTTAAAATGTAAAAGTGAATTTTTCAGTCAAAAATGAAGCAAGAATTAAGACATCAAAAGGAAACAAGTAGTGCAGAGTTAAATGTTAAATACTAAATATTTTAATAGCACAGTGAGTAGCTGAGCATGTTTCTGTGGGCATCATTTACAGCTTAAAAGAGGAAGAAGTGGGGTCAAATCCTGCCATACTGGATGGAGAAGTCGTTTCTCCACTGGCACAGTCTTTAAGGTATGACAATCAAACATACAAAGGTGACACAAAAAATACTGTTAAAAGAAAAATGATAACAATGTCAGCAAAAGTCTTGTGTTTCCTGTTTGTCTGTCTGTGTAAAGTCATATAGTTCTAGGAGTTTAAAGTTACCAGACAATAATACGAAGAATCTTTGGTCCTTAGGTGTTTTGACTTGACATACAACCCAGCCATCTCTACCCTTTGCCTACTATATTAATTCATCTTTGAAAATGTACAAGGAAAATATTTAAGTTGAGGAGGCTACTACACTGAAGTACAACACCGTGGAAGTTATTTTTGATGTAGAAAGAACAGAAAATAGAAATTGCAGCAGTTCTGGGAGAGGGACAGAACCTTTTATCAGTTTGTGACAGCTGAAGTTTTTGTGGGTGCAGGGTTTTTTGTTTTCTTGTTTTTACAGATCTGAGTTACTCCTGAAGTATACTGACTTGGAGGGGATGGGCTTTATCAAAGTTGCTTCTTGTACCAGCTGTACACTGCTAATTCTGTAGAGCCTGCCTCGATGTTCCCTGCCCTAAAGGAAGGCTCCAGCCCTCTGTTTCCTAGTGTTAGACCTGTGAACCATCGGCAAATGTGGTTCAGAGGTTTTGTATAGTATTATATACATGAGAGAACTAATGTACCATTGCACTGAATCAAGGTGGTCTTCTGTCATCTTTTACACTCACTGAGAGCGCGGAGACTTGAGTTGACATATTTATTTGCCAACTGAAATGTAAAGAGAGATGTGGTCAAGAAAGAAAGTTGGAAGGAAGATGTCAGGGATTTAAAGCTCTTTCATATTTTTCCAGGCACAATTTTGTTAGGAAGGACCTTTGTAGTGTTGCTTTTTTTGTTTGCAAAGCTCACAGACAATGAAAAGCCTTGTGTAGCACAGGCTATCATTATTGCTATCTGTGGTCTAACCATTGCACAGTACACATATTTTGTGATGTCTATAATCTTCTGACAGGACAGGGCTGTTGAAATGCCACGTAAAGTTCATTCCATCCTTTTTACTAGTTAGCTAAATTATCTTCAAAAAACTGGTTTTGCTTTGTGGCAAACCTTGGAAGACATTCTCTAGGGTTTTCTGTAAGAACTAATGACAGTGTTACAGAAATAGCCCCAAACCTCTCTGATTGAGTCGTTTTGCTTCGCTCTTGTTTGTTTTTGGAATAGTTACACGTTGGCTAAATTGACCTTTTTGACTTAAATTTGTGCCTTGCAACAGGAGGCTATAGAGTTACTTGAAAGACTTCCAAATCTGTCTTCCCTATCCTCCTCCCTCCCTGAAAGCAGAACCCAGCCCTGCCCATCTGCACGTTTTCATCCTGCCTTCCTAAATGCAGAACCCAGCGTTGCTCTTGCTACTGTTCCTTCTGCCGTCCTCCTCCTCCGTATCCCCAACCTGCCAAACCAGAAAGGCCTCGTCTTTTCAGTGTGTACCTCAAGAGCCAAATGCACCATTGCCTCAGCATTGCAGGAGTGGTACTCTCCTATGGGAACACGTTACTGTTGTCACCTGTGCCGTTGTCACTCAGCAGTTAGCAACCTCCTTGTGTGTATGCTGAAGTTGTGGCACATCCAGCTGGTGGAGAGTAGAAGCTACCATCCATTACTAGTGTATGCCAAAAACATTGTAGGCATAAAGTAGATATTTCTGTTGGTTCTAACTAGATAATGCTGGAAATTAACCTCTCCTTCCTTGTACAGCCTCCTCATGCCTTGTACGAGACAGCCCTGTGAGACGTGTGCTGTTGGGAGTTAAGACATCAGGCCTGCATGAGGTTTGTGCGATGAACTGATCATCTCCTAAGGCTCACAGCAGCATAGGGATTGTTTTTGCTCTTTCTCAATAGTAGAATGTAAATAATATGCCAAATAGAATTATTCTTGAGAGATGGTACACATTGTTGAGAGTGTCATGAAAGGCCAGAAGTGCACAGCCTACGCAACCAGGAGGCATAAATCCTTGTGCAGGAACGGTGAGAAGTTATGCTGCAGTTGTCTCATGCTCTCTTGGGATGTGATGCAAGACCAAAGTTA
>NW_010124721.1:0-1820 GCF_000699245.1 Pterocles gutturalis
ATATGTTGTTATAAATAACAGCCATAATACGTACTAATTATACTGAAAAATATATGGTTCTGATATTGCTGTGCCATGGTTATGTTCATATATGTTGCTATAAATTATAATAGCTATTATATATACTAATTATATAGAAAAATACATGGTTTTGATATTGCTGTGCCATGGTAATATTCATGTGCTTGGGCTCTGTGCGTGCACTTGGGTCAGATGCAAAAATTAATTAATTAAGGGCTTTTTCCTCCAAAGAGCCAAGTGGGCTGCAGCAAGTGGGAGGTGGGCAAGCCAACCCATATTGCGCCTGAAATGGGGCACATATTTTAATTTCCTCTTTAATCAATGGATGTGGTTTTTTGCCCGTGGAGGAGGAGCAGGGGGATGCAGTCAGAGCCAGCTGCCGAGGCAGATAACCCTTTTCCCGGTCATCCTCCTTTCCCTCCCAGAGCAGCGCTGATCTCAGCTTTGGTGCCTGCTTTATTTGGCTCCATCTTCTGCTGGGTTGGCAGATATGCTCCTGCTTTTGTATAACTGCAAGCCTGGCAATTGCAAGCGTTTGGAGAAATAATTGAACAAATTTATGATAGGAAAGGAATTTAACAAGGGTTATTGAACACACAGATACCAGCTCTGGCTTGGGAAGTCCCTAACCATGAGCTGCTGCGATCTGGCGGGTATGGCTGATGCTGCCTCCTATTCCTGACCCCGCTGAAGGGAGTACACTGCACTACATTTTTTAGCATAAAACTTCAGCCCTTAGCATAACACAATTTCCTGAAATTTTCATTGTAAAAGTGAATCACCATTCATTTAAAGGCTTCGTCAGGACAACCACTCGCTTCTGTGCGGTCCGAACACTTTTCAAAGCGGTGTTTGTGTGCTGCTGCCGGGGCTGATGGGCACCAGCAATGGGGCCAGTTGGGGAACCGGGGCACTGGGTGGGGATGAGGTGGAAACCCAGTGGGGCAACATGACACAGGCAGGGCAAGGAGGCATGTGATCCCTTCTGATCTGCCCGATAAAATGTCTTTGTTTTGTTTTTGTCTTTAAAAAGAAACAACAATTTTTAATATTTTTTTTCTATATTTGGTGCAACCAGATCACTCCCACTCTGAAGCTCATTTCCTGCTGTTGGGTGCATTGAAGCTACTATTGAGTATTTATTTTTCCATGGACCTCTCTGCTTCTAATTCCTTTGTGCTGATGTTATGTGAGTATATTGACTCTGTGCCTCCTTTAATACCTGGCATGTGCTGGGTCTATGGTATATGTTAGTACCCTGACACGTTTTCCAGATATTTTCTGCTACTATTTACCTCTTTATTTCTGATCTTGCTACTTTTGGGTATATGACAAAGCTGCTTTCTGATGGGGCTATAGGCCAGAAGGGTAAGTGGACAGAGAGCACATGGATACACCAGGCCATTTAGAAGTAACTTTTACTAGTGGTGGTTATGCTTGGAGAAATCCTGTTGGGTTTTTCGGTTTTGTTTTGGTTTTTTTTTTTATGGAAGTCGGTGAGAGTTTTGCTGCAGTAGAGGCAATAGAGACTGATGGTGCAGAAATACAATATCTCTGTAGACTCATACATAAAGCACCTCTGTGGTCCTGCTACTGCTGCTCTGGCAACAGCTGCATAGGTCTTGCACTTATAAATCTCTTTTATTATTTGCCAGACATTGAAATTTTTCATGTGTGGGAGGTCTCTCGTAAACTGATTTTATTTGGATGAATGCAGCGAAAACATTTTTTGAGAAATGAGGCGAGAAGCAGTTATAGAAAAATTAAAAGGGGATAATACATATATAAAAATATATATA
>NW_010124722.1:0-218 GCF_000699245.1 Pterocles gutturalis
ACCCGTCTGCCCACTCACCAGCACCAAGTGCAAAGGTCTCCCTGGCAAAGGCTCCAGGATTTCTACTCTTGAACAACCTCAGCTTTTGCATCTTTAAGCGAAGTTGCCAGTCCTTAAAAACATCCCTCTCACCAGGCGGGTGCCGCGGGTCAGAGCAGCGCTGCCTTCCTCGACCCACGGGCAGGAGCCAGCAGCAAGCGCTGGGACAGGAACAGGCA
>NW_010124722.1:607-1823 GCF_000699245.1 Pterocles gutturalis
CAGCCTGTTCCAATGCCACATCACTCTTGCAGTGAATAATTTTTTTCTAATATCCAGCTGAAACCTCCCCTGGTGCAACTTGAGGCCATTTCCTCTCCTCCTATCGCTTGTTACTTTAGCTTGTGCATGCCCACGCCAGGCGCTTGCGACGCTGCACAAACAGCGGGTGGCTCGCACACCCAGAGCAGGGCGCTGGACTGCCCGCCCCGCACAGCACCCTGCCTGCACGCACGAGGACGCAGCTGCAAGGACGCGCACGTGTATCACCCTTCTGTGTGTGCACACACGCACAATGCTGCCAGGCTCTGACACACCTCCCCACGCAGCCCCTCGCCTGATGGCTTTATGGGGAGGGACAGCGAGGGACGAGGAGTTGAGCACAGAGAGGATGGCCACAAACTCGCCTGGGGCAACCGTGAGGCTCTGTGCATGTGTCAGCCTTTTCGAACCAACGCGTGCACACGCATCCTTCGCCTCAGCACGTGGGACAGCCGACATGCTGTGCTCCCACTGCATCGGCAGACAGGCTGGCGTGTGGATGTGTCGTGCACGTATTGCCAGGCAGAGCTCTGTCCCCCGCCTATTCAGCTTCTGCTTTTTAGGCACTGTTTTCTTCTGTGAGTAGCTGCCAAATTTGGATTCACTGGGCTACAGTTCCCTGCTAGGCTCTGCCTTTCCAGATTTTTTCCTTATCTTGCAATTTCAACTTAAATGGCTATTTCTGTGGATGCTTTTCTCTAGGAGAAAGGTGCCACAAAGCTGTCCTTGGAAGGGCCCTGACATCAGGGACTCGCTGGGCTGGGCAGGATCCCCAGGCTGAGGTGTGTCCCCTGCCTGCTGCCAGCGCACCCCTGGAGCTGGGACTCACCTCCACCTCGCATTCGTACTCGGAGCCATCGAGCAGGGTCACTCTGCAGAGGGCACTCTTCATTTTCTTGGTGGTTTTCTGGGGTGACTTCTGGGTCTTGCTGGGGGTTGTTTTGTCAGAGAGCCCGTCCGTCTCGCTGTAGTCCTTCTCCTCCATCTCTGTGCCCTGGAGCGGGGAGATGCTCAGGGTTACACGGCATTGCTGCCGGGATGGACGGGCAGACAGATGAGGAAAGCCCTCATCCTCTCCCCAGAGCAGGCAGAAGAGGGCAGCTGATGGGGGGGAGGCTGACCACCCCACTCCGCCAGCACACCCAGGGTGGCACACCTGGGAGCCCGGGGTCAGTTC
>NW_010124723.1:0-4191 GCF_000699245.1 Pterocles gutturalis
GCTGGGTCCGCGGCCACCCGGTGCGGGGGAGGGGGCGCGCTGGGGCCTGCGCGGGGGAAGCTTTTTGGTTTGGGCTCCCTTTAAGTTGTCCTGTGCCGCAGTGGTGGTTCCGTGGCGTGGTTAGCGGTGGGGGTGTGCTCCCAAAGGAGTCGCCCAGAGCCCGGCCTCAGGGAAGCGGGAAACGCCGCCGTGTTACCTTCTGTGTGTCTGGTACTAATTAAAGCTTCCCCCTTGAAGAAGCACACTGTTGCATCCTTTGTGTTGTCAGCCCTTTCCTGAAGGGAGCCCCTTGTGGCTAAGGGGAATGTGTCTGGACAAACGTTGATCTTTGTGCTGCCTGTTTCAGGGAGGGTCCTGCTGAGGGAGGTGCAGGCGCTCACCCTGCGCAGAGGTCAGTACACCACGTCTCGGCGGACAGCTGCCGTCCCTCAGTTACAGTGCACAGGAGGCACTGCTGGATGTTCCCGTGTCCCCGAGGTTGTTCAGTGTTACAACAAAGGCTGGGATGGCTATGATGTACAGGTAACTGCTTAAAGTTTGTTAAGTGTTTAATGAAATCATCTTCCCCCAGACTTGATAACTTCTGAAGGAGAAAAAAGTAACGGGCTAGGCTGTCAGTTCAGTTTGCTTTTTGTTAGAGGACCTTTGTCAACTAAAGTTTAACCTAAATACTTTTCAGGTTTGGATTTTCTAGAACTACTCTAGGTATATCTTTGAAATATCCTTGAGGGCTGTAATGTAAAAACACTATGTAGCAAACCTTCACTGATCTTAATAAAAATGTTGCTTGAGTTTATAAAATCAAACCGTTGTGAACCTTTGAGGATGCTCAATAGACATGTATTTGTTTTGTTAGGTATTACTTAGGCTTCTGCCAATAGATTAACCAGGAATCAAAACTGAAGATAGCTGTTAAAACTAATCCAGTGTTGTAAAAGTACAGCCCAACTTAAATTGGCAGTTGGTCTGCTATACAAAATTATTAATTTAGAAATTGCTTTTTTTTTCCCCTCCAATATGTGTCACTTGTAGTTAGAGGGGATACTTAAGTTCAGATATTTCAAGGAACCGTGAGACTGACAAATCTGCATATATTCAACTGCAGAATCACAATTTGATTATTAAGTGTTGAATATAAATTCCTAATGATGTCTGTCTTAATCTCTTTTCATTTCTGTGTGGACACAAATGGAATCGGGTGCACTGGATTCCAGGCTTCCTAATTATTTTTTTCCAGCTGCTGTCCAGTTTACATAGGACAGGAACTTGTTAAGTAACTGTTGCACAAGGTACAGGTTATTTTTAGAAATATTCCTACACCTGAAGAAGGGATACTTGGAAAAACCTATTCAGTGAAGAAAATCTTCCAGAGTTGTAACTATTCTGTGCTCTAGAAGATCAGATTTTTTTAACTTTTAGGATCTAAAAAAAAATGTTCTTAGCTAACTTCAAATTCCTAGTCATTTTCAAAATAGGAGTGCTCAGAAATTTCTTACCCTGTGGCCTTTTAAATGATTTTTTTAGCAATTACAGCTTTATTTAAGAGTGTATTTGGGGAGGCAGACAGGTATTTTCATCTCTGGAGCAGGAGGTTTTACTTTGTATTGTGTTTATTTTTTCAGTGGCAGTGCAAAGCAGACTTGGAAAATATCTACCGTTTTGGCCAAATCGAAGTGAGCTGTGAAGGCTACGATTATCCAGATGATCCTTACATCTTAAGAGGCTCCTGTAGTTTGCTGTTCAGACTAGAGCTGACTGAGGAGGGTGAAAGGAAAGTGAAGAACTCTGGAAGCTTTGGCTCTGGCTATTACCAGTCAAGGAAGGATTCTTCTGATTCTGGTGCTGGAGCGATTGTTATAATTGTTCTTCTGGTTCTTGCTTTTGGAGTATACAAGCTCTTCCTCAGTAACCAGCAGCCTCCGCAGAGTTTTGGTGACAGTGATGGATTCACTAGACCTTCCTGGCAGAGTCAGCAGGCACCTCCTCCTCCTGGTTTTAAGTCCAGCTTCACAGGTAGGACTCCAAGCCATTTCCAGTATTCAAAAGAGTAAGCAGGATTGTACTGTTTTATCTGCAGTAAGTACAGGTAGGATAGACTTAAAACCAACACACTGGCCGTTGATTTCACTGAATTGGTTGCAGAGCCTGCAGCCAGCTTTGCATTTTGTTCCTTGTTCAAAAGTGAAAATAAGAACTTGGTTTCCCGCAGGCTGTGCAGCAAGCTGCCCTTTGAACCTTTGAGAATGCACCTCCCCATACTCTGCAAACATTCTTTTTATACTCTGTGACATATGAGGAGTGCGACAGGGAATAATAATTCTCGTAAGTAATCTGGAATAGAGGATCTGTCTTGCGCAGGCAGAAACAAACTCATGCAAACAAAGTGCTCTGGAACTTTACAGGAGGGTCTTTCAGCTGTTGGGCTGCCTGACTACTGATTTCATTCATAAAACCATTGATGGGCTTGAGTATTGTGTACCAGTTCTCTTAATGGTGCTTCAGCGTAGTCCCAGTGGTTGAGAGGCTTGGCTCCCAGAAGAGAGAGTGTCTGTGAACTATTCTTAGAGGTGCAGCACCTGAATCTCGTGTGGTGCCTTTCATCTGGAGTTGGGAATTGTATAAGCAGTGATAAGGCTGCTGCTAGGACAAGGTGAACTTTTTATTTTCCCAGAAAACGGATTACATTTTTCACTTAACTGGACTGCCTTAGATGGTCATAGTGCGTAAGGGAAATAAACGTTAGTCATCTGTGCCTGACCAACTGATTTCACCCTGTAAACGTATGAGATGCTCACAGCACTGGAACTTTCATTATATTCTGACAAGTTGCATGCTCTCCATCTTTTTTTTTTTTTTTTTTATGAGTTAGAGAAGGGACTCTCAAGTAAATAAATAGCAAGGATTAAGTTTGCTTTGTCAAAAGTTTATATTTTAGAAATGTTTGTCAATGCTTTCTTTCAGGTTTGCTCAAGCCACTTGGCCAACAGAGGGTGCTAAAACTCTTTTGGTTACCCTTGTGCAGGGCACCTGCAGCAGAAACTTTCAGATGTATCTGCAGCAGAAAACTAAAGGCCTTCTGCTTCTGTGTTACTCGTGACTTTGCAAATTGGTTTCCTTGTAGTTCTTTCAGACTTCAGACAGTCTTTCTATGCTGCGTGTGCATCCATGACTTTGTGTGGGCATGCCGCTTGCCACTGGCATTGTTGTGGTTAGTGAGAGTCCTGGTCCTAAAACGGGGCTTTGTCATACTCAGCAGGGGCAAAACAGTGTGAAGAGTTACTTTCTTTTTTTTTTTTTTTGTCTGTCCTGTTCTTGTCAGTTAATTGCACCAACACATTTTTCATTGCAGCAGCCTGAAATCTAGCAAGGATGGGGGCTTGAAAACATGTTTGCTTGATTATTGCTGAAAATTGAGACACTTCATATGCACATTGGGCTTAGTTTGTGGCATTTTTAGTAACAAGTGTCAGTTATTTCTCCTTAGATTTCAAACGGAGTAAGGAGGAAAACCTCTTGAATGTGGGGCCAGATTAAAAATATTGTTACACTACTTCGTGCATCTAGTATCTGCCTTAGATTTTGACAGCAGAGCAAAAGTGCATCTCTGTGTGTTTATGTTTATATTTCAGGAATGTGTTGGTCTTTGCTTTTTGTTACTGTGTAGTTTTCAATTTCTTTCACTTATCACTGATAATATTTAATTTGCTTAATTTAAAGTCCCCTTAACATGCAGAATGTGTCCTGTGAAACTTGTTTAGCTAGCCTGCCTTAATTAAATTACACTTTTTCTCCACTAGTGGTTTGACATGATCCTTAATGTTTACTTTAGGTATTTCAACAAAAAATGACTCAGTCTTCTGAGTCAGTGTTCAGCCATGGTGCTTTTGAACAAATGAGTTGGTTCATCTCCCTGACTAACATACTTTTTACAGTAAATGAAGTACTATTTTTGTTCCAAATCAGCATAGTTTAATGGGTATATCATCCCAATGAGAGGTTTATCTTTATCCTAAGGCATTCAAAATGAAATTCCACGTCAAATCCAATGTAGTCAGACAAACCTAGGGGTGGCACACTGAGGGTAGGAGTGGATTTGAGAATTCAGCTCAAGTGCATCTACACTAATGCACACAGCATGAGCAACAAGCAAGAGGAACTGGAGTCCATTGTGCAACAGAACAGCTGTGACCT
>NW_010124724.1:0-482 GCF_000699245.1 Pterocles gutturalis
ACATTTTTTAAATAGAAATATATTTAAAATACTCTATTTTTCAGTGAGTTTCTGAGCTGGTCTGTCTTGATCCTTCTTGTTATTTACAGGGAGGAAAATAGTGATTTCTTTTCACCCTGAGGGCCACGGGGAGCTCCCCCCGCCACCCCCAACCCAGCTCTCCATCGCACTCCCAGCCCATCCGTCATGGGGCCAGCACCTTCTGTCTCAGCCATCCGCTCCCAGCTCAGCAGGAGCAGCCAAACCTGCGCCGGAGCTCACTGAAAGCCACATCGGAGCAAGGGTCGGGGAGCTGAAAGCAGCACATGGCTGTTTCATCAGCCGGCCTCACAAAGACATGCTTGCTTAAATCCATTGCTGGAATTTTATTTTCAAGCCCGTTGAGGGGCTGAAAAGGTTATTGAAGCTATTTGGACACGGTCCTGCAGGGGAATTTAGCTGAAGAGCTGCTTCTTGGTGAATGGGATGGAGTCTAGTTGGAG
>NW_010124725.1:0-763 GCF_000699245.1 Pterocles gutturalis
CACACCGTTACGATACATTACAGCTGCGCTCCAGGTGGACCATACTGTAAGATCTTGCTTTAGGTATTGCCTGAAGATGTACACAGCTTTTCCAATTTTTAAATGCTAATAAAAGAATTAGCATAATTATTTATTTGGTTTATATTTTTTCCCTGATGCACACATGTCTGAGCAGACACTCATATATGGGCCAGGATTTTTTTCTCTTGTGAGTGAGACACTGTCAACAATATTCACACCCCATGCTCCCACGAGGAGTTCAAGCAAGAAATTCCTCATTTAACTGAAGTTTTATTTAAGATATAAACTTCAAAATGCTTTCTGCTGCCTTAATGCGGTCAGCTGTCCTTTTCTGTTTATTGGACCAACATGAGGGAGAGTCAGTGGTGGAACAGGAGAACCTGAAAGAGAGGTCACACAAATTAAAAGGGGACAGTCCAACAGGAAGGTTTCTAACAAGGAAGGCACGAGTGAGACATTGGGAAGGTTGAGGTTGGGAGAGATTTCGGGACAGGGAGTTGCAAGCTGCTCTGGGCTGGAGCAGGGCACTGGTTTGGGCAGGGCATCCCTATCAAGATGCTGTTTCATAAGTGAAAACACATGCAGGGCCCCTCTCCCGGCAGGCTGTGCCTCTGTGATGTGCTGATGTGCTGCAGCTGAGCCTGCTCGCCCCTGCACGGTGGGAGGGGGATAGCAGCAGGGCTCCTGGGGCATGGGGCGCCTGGGGATCCTTTCTGTTGTGGCTGCAAGGTAAGGCCCTGCT